>NW_008751666.1:2126503-2179748 GCF_000715545.1 Opisthorchis viverrini
CTGTTTGCCTTAAGAACCTTGATCAATTATTTCTACTTTAGATTTGCTCTCGGTCCTTTAACCTGACGCTCTTTTACTATTAGTCCCTTGCTTGCCATTGACTGGCTCTCAGCTTGCAGCTGGGTGTTTTTTAATTTTCCTGAAATTTGATGTACTCAAGATGTAGTAGGGTCGATGAAAACGTTGTACTACCAAATCAAGTGCACTGTGTACTAAATCCGACATTGAACAGATTGGTAGCAAGCTACAGAATAGACAAATAAACGTATTGCTGCTGACCGTAGGCTCCACGTAAGAATACCATGTAGTAAATAATTTTGATTCCAAATGTTTGAAGGCTCTGACGGGTAGGATGCAAGATTTTTTGACAGCATGAGACTCCAAGACGAATTTGATAAGTTTACGTATTCATGTGAATCTAGCGTGTGCACCACCAAAAACAGTTAGGACCACTTTTTTGAAATATGAAGCTGGAAAGCTAAGAAACGGACTAGCAGACAGTACCGATCATTGTGTCAAGCAAGTAAAAGCTACCAAAGAGGTCAGGTCAGTGGATGACACGTACACCGAGCAATTACAACATCACTTCACTATAACGGGAATGCTCCCCGGGAAACCCAAGATCGATTCCACTCGTGGCTTACACATATCCCCAAACACAAAAAAGATGATGCATGATGAGGTGACGCGTTTCAACCGGATTATCTATCTCAGCGAACGACCACAAATCTACCGATTATTTGCCTGGCATTTCTGAAACACGGAGCGTTTTTTAGTCACATAATCCACAATACATTCAGAATCCAGTAGTGCATAGGTCGTGTCTTTGTCATTTTCACTGCACATAGAAAAACTGAGTATTTTCCTATCTGGCCTATTAATGGGTCAGTTACCCAAACACGTGCACTAGGAACTGCGAAACTAATTGCCCTTCGTCTGGAGCCATGTTGTTATTTACAGGAGGCTGTATCTCCCTCGTCGTACGTTGTCATAATGTTGCCTGCTATGCTAGTTTTACAGACGGTTATATGATGAGCTGGTTTTTGCCTTGTCGTTTGTCATCTAACTTTCGGTCTTGTCTTTACTTCCATGTTAAGAAAGTTACCACTAATTTCCCCTCTTTTGGGTCACGTAAAGTGAAGCTTTATACCGTTTGACTTAGGTTATCTTTATGGGGCTGTCACAAATAAATAATGAAAATTTGTGCGGATTGGGCAAACGTTCATCCTCGGAGGCTAAATACATCTTCGGCATGTCAGTGAACGACGTATGATGAGTATAACCCAGTCTCGGTGAGATTTGCGGTAGTTAATATGTAACATAACGCTTTGTGGTACTGAAAACTGACATCACTCCAAATCTCGCACGACCTTTATGTGGTGAAAAAGTGTGACCACGTATTTTAGGTTTCTCGTTATGGTCTGCACTTCCACACAAGTATCATTCCAAAGATTGTGGGGGAATGCCATCATAGAGTTCGTTCGTGAACGTAAGCCACAACCAATCACTTTGGAACAGGTTTGCTATTCCGAGGAGTCTGGCGAGCCTAAGCCATCCAGCTGAGACATTCAGATTACATCATGGAATGCGCTTTACACTGCGAACAGTCGCCGAGTGACTGTTTTACCTCTTGAAGGCTATGGAGCAATCGTCCACTAGGGATATATTCTTTAAGTTCGGAAGCACACCGTATACACCCTAAGGCCGAATAGAACCCCATGTCTCCGGGCCAAAGACCATCTTTCACTTTGTCAGCAGATTTTTTCGTGCCTTACTCTTACATGCTGACGGTTATTTTGAACGTTGCAATGGCTGTCGCCCCGCCCAGCAACTAGCTGACTTATGCCCAGGTTTTGTGCACTAAATGGAGAAAAAAGAAAATAATACGCGTGGGCGATTTGTGGTGGATAGAAGTTTTATGGCCGTTTAAATTTCACTTGGCTCCTAGGATAGCCTCTTTTGCATACACTCACTCAAAGAAGCAAGAGGCTTACATGCTTAAAATATGCCACACTTGTCTTGGACCTTCCTCAGCGAGTCCGCTACCAGAGAAGCCAGCTTCCATTGTTCGATGTGAAGCTATCGCAATTTGGTCGTCAAGCACAAGCATTGTGAAAACATTTTATGGGCAAATAGTACTATTCATTTGACCAATGGTCAAGATTCCAACTGCCCTTTTCAACCCTACTATGGGTCGATCTATTTCGTTTAGAGGTGATAAAAATATATAGCCGTCATAACTTACTTTCTGTATCCAAGATTGTAGGTGACGATTGGATTTTGAGGTATCTGAAGTTATCTTCTACAAATGAAGTTGGAAAGCCAAAAGTAATCCCGCCTCATGATTCAGTTGGCACGATATTCGAGATATCGCAGTATATCTTCGTAAAGGAAACGAGAGATTCAGTTGAGTCTCTCGTGCAAACCAAATAGATTTGCAAATGAGTGTATTTCTCGAAAACAGTCCAATTTGGGTGCAAGTAGAACATAAGGTTGACGGAAACTCGGGGACTGCGCTTACCTGATGAGCCCCAAGAAGGGCGAAACCGGTCGTGGGCTGTCGAAGAGTTTTCAGCGACCTTGTGAGTAGTTTCCTTTATGAAAATATACTGCGATATCTCGAATATCGTGCCAACTGAATCATGAGGTGGACTGCACAGCACATTCAGTTGTAGAATATCATAAACGAGAGATTCAGTTGAGTCTGTCGTGAAAACCAAATTTATTTGCAACTAATACATCTTTGTTGATGCAGTGCCAAGGAGTTTCATACATTAAAACCCTCGTTTGCGGAAGAGCATCTGCGTTTAGGCGAATTTCCTGGAACCCACAATACAGAATACAGTATTGTCTCTGTTCTTGAGGGTGAAGAACATTTTGGCAATAAATTTTATTGCCATCCGTGAAACATCGTTGAGTCTGCGTTTCAAGTGAGCTCTGGTTGCCGGCTGCGCTTTGCTTACCTTTAAAACTGTACTACGTCAACCAATGGTCCACTTTTGATTCATGTTTTAGCAGAAAGCAGGGTTATACAAAGTATGTTCCGTTTCATCACAGACATCATTCTGACAGGAATCAACCTGAATTCCTGTCACCATGGTGCGTCCCGAGAGCCCTGTACAAAGTGAGGAATTATGTTCGTTGCAAGTGCGCTTATGGTCTTCCAATCGTCTAATTAAAAACTGTGCGGAACTGCGAAAAAGTTGGTTGCTGAATAGGGTCTCCACAACGCATCGTTGAAAACTCCCAAACAACGTAAATAAGTGCGCAAAACGTTAATACAAGAATAATCGTGTAATGAAGTTTTTGTCCTAAGGGAAACACCTTGCCAAAGATTCAAACTGGAACCCGGCTAATCGGAACATCCAAATTTATAATGTATCCATAGAGAGCCATTTAAGATTTCATGGTTCAGCTCCATGTATTTATCTGCTGAATCTGGCAGCTTATCCCAACATTATATGCTGATGAACGAAGGAATAGCTTTCCGTTTTGCCAATATTTTCCCCCACACAAAACACAGGCATGCACGTCATAACCCGGTTAACAATTTCTCGATCGAATTTGCCTTACATACCTGGAAAGGTGAATAAACTCAGTGACTGAGATGCGCAAGTCAAATAAACTACCGGCAATCCATCCTGCGTTTCTTGACAGAGAGCCGCCAAGCTATTTGCGTTTCATTCACAAAGCACAGAAAACGTAGGACGTTACTCCGAAAAACATCATACTTTGGCCATCGTTTGTTCTCTATTCAACAGTTTAGATTACAGACTCCTTCAGGTGCTTCCGTAAGTTACTGTGGGTGCTAACAAATTCACGAAGAAAGTATTGTGCCTAAGCGGATTCTGTGTATTTCTCGCAAACATTAGCATGTCCCAGTTACTTACCAAGCCGAATCAGGAGCGAATTTTCCGCTTTCTTCACCCGGTGAACTTTCGAAACTGCAGCATATTCACTAATCGCCTTTCCAGCACCGACCGTGTAGCAGTGGACGGTGCGGAATTGGTAAACAAAAGCTGACCTTCATGATGACACAGTTTTGCTTCCGTGGGACTTTTGTGCAAAATTAACTTTGCAAAGTTCACATAGCTTTTCCACCTTTAAAATCAGTCTGAAAGTTTCAATTAACTACGTGCCAGCTAAATGTGATCCCAGTGGCCTCGATAATAAAGAAATTGCAGAGAAAATTGGCAGTGCACTTTTCTGTCACGCACTGTACAACGAAGAAAATCTTGACCAACATAGTTTTCACGGAAAACTCCTAATTAATCTTCACCAAGGACGTACAAGTTCTTCATCTTTTTGAAGTGAATTCGGATGTAACCTACTTACTAAATAACTACGTCCTCCCACCACCCTCAGTTATCAAGATCATCTTCCGCAAAGCGGCACTATGATTGAAACTTGATCGCTTGACTCATTAGAAAGCCTGCGACGTAGATTGAAGAAATGCTGAAAAATTGGCCAGAAGGCAAAAACCATTCCCCGCAAGATTAGGATGTATGGAGCTCATCCACTATCATTCAATAATATTTCATGACGTTAACCTGGTCCACGAAACTGAAAGTTATTTTTCCAGTTACGTTTATGGCCGATGGTTATCATCACAAATTCAAATTCACATAAAACCGGTATAATGATCAGCAACTAATAGAATCACAGTTCTAATAACTTTCTTGGTTTAGTAGTGCATCGAGAAAACCGATTACCACTTTTGCCACTGACGGGCTACATCAAGTAGGCCCAGTCGCTGGATTTTTTATCGATCATAGTTTCTGCTTAGTTTCTGCGTATGTGCAGATTGACACTCATTTGCAACTGAAGTCGCTGCGAAAGACTCAAGTTAATTGCAGCTACATCACTCTTTCATGCCTGTATGCACGATGGCCATCTCATATTTTATTTGGAACGCCATCCAGGATGTTGGGGCAACATTCCTGGCATGACACCGATTATGAGATGGTTGATCGTGTTCAAATATAAAATGAGGCTTGTGGAGATTCGTGGACTGGGCCTACCTTGCGAATGTAACCAGGAATAAGCTATTTAGGGGTTTTCATTGACCCTATGTGCATAAGTGAGATTAATTCGATATCCTAAGGGTCATTTCAACTGAATCCCAAGCTGGCACTTGTGTAGCACAAGGTCAACATAAGCGGCGGTTTCACCTGGAATTAAGGTAAGCCCCCTGTTACCAATACCTTGCTTTTCAAATGTGTACGTGGGTACATAAGCAAATAGTTTTTCTATTAGTTATTGTTTCCGTAGAATCATCGGAGTTCGTGCACAAACGATTCAGGCTAGCTGACAAAGAGGTGACAGAAGGAGACTCGTTTGCCCTTGCGAACGCTCACTGTCAAGTAATGTTCTGTTCTTGATAGTCGCTGATAAAATACCCCATAGCCGACCGTCCAGTTGCCTTTTACCTATGATGGGAATGATAGTACTTGGTCTCTCCTTTTGTCGAAGAAAATGTGCTATCAATTCTTTAGCTGTATTGCGATGGAACCGAAAAATTAGCTTTCTCACTTTGTGCTCAGTGCGCAAACGTATGAAAGATGGAACTCGGATACAAAAAATCAACCCGTTTTTCTCCAGTCGATTGTCATCCCGCAGTGAGTGACCGTAACCATATGGCGCCCAAATGCTAATCAAAACGAATACCCATTATTTTCAGGTTGGCGCCAAGATGAACTGGGCCAACAGCGAAGAATAAACTGAATTGCGTGTTGTGTCTTCATACCAGCAGTCTACACAGCGTGTATGTTGTAAATTTCCCAGTGAACTGAAACTAGGTCCATCCGACTGTGACAGCCCATATGACCTTACAGATCGTAAATAAAATTGGCGTCATGCCAGTGCTGGTCTCGCTGCTGGGAGTGACGTCGCCAAAAGATCTTGGAGAACAAGGACATGTTGTTGATGTTTATTCATGACAGCAAGAATGATGATAATACTTCGCGTTTCAACCAACACATTATGGCAGATGATGCATTGTCTCCTTGCAATATGGATGGCAAAAGTGGCGAGTCTGCCAATTCCCCGGCTCCTGGAGGATTAATCGTGCACGCAGCAATGTCTTGTTCAAAGGTTGGGGGCTTGGAGCAAAAGACATGTTGGGGATTGTATAGCAGTTCCTCAGAAGGTATTCTGAATGCGTTTGGTCTCTGACCCAAAAGGTGAGTGGAAATATGGTACTAAATTTCACTTAGGGGTTTCTGGTTGATCTAATGTGACAGGACGGTGACGGCTGACAAACTGAAAATAACGGATATTCTGATAGAATTGGCAAACTGTTCAAAAACTATTTATGCTAAATAACTTCAGTCATTCTGTCGAATTCCACTGTGGAATATGTTCTCTGCCCGCTGGAAGGCGTTTTTGCAATCATTAACAAAACTTCGGTATTTGACCGCGCTACTGGGTGATTACTGACAACCCGTAGAATTAAAGAAGCCGTGAAGTTGATCTTTAGTGAATACTGTTAACAGCTCAGATTTGATCCAGGAAACTCGCTTGAGGTAGGATCGATGATACGGAATCGGGGGTATCTGTCATCTAATTTATCGACATCGATTTTCGTCAGAGTAGCATGAATAATCACTGCGCACAGAGGAATCGAGTACCACTGGGTCCGTAGCACCAACAGTATGAATGCTCCGCTAATTGAACTGCAGCTTTCTTCAAAGCGACATAAAAGGTTCAGACAAATACTGATTATTTATTCATGATAGCTTTCCCAGTGGACATAAAATTTGAGGTGAAAACGTATCTTGGTAGGTAGGTTTCAGACAAAGGCTGAATAGCGTAGATGTTTTCTGCGGATTAGTCTGGTTATTCCCGAATAGTTCTTGTCCAATGAAGCATACCAAATGGAACTATGTGATGCAAAGCTTTTGCCTTTAAAGGTAAATAAGCATTATCACAGATCCCCATAGGTACTCTCCTCATGCAAATATTTCACTTATGTTTATCACGTGTTAAATGTCATCAGACATTAAAGTAAATTTCAAAATTTGTGAATGTGCAACGCCCTTTATAAGCTAATTTTGATTTAATGGTACGTGAATGTAGGTTCCGCAAGGTCAATGAAAAGGTGGAAAACAGATAAATTTACGGTCTCCGTTATCCTTTGCCGTCAACCATTTTGACGAATTAAGGCCACATTTAGCAAACGTTTGTCATACCAAGTCGACAAGATGTGCTGCTGTGTTCAGTGAATGGTTACACTGGCAGTGTCGATCGATCCGCACCGTGTTTATGGATTATGTCTAACGCGTTCTCCCAAACTAAAGTCCAGACGGCTGCAGTGACTGTGCACGGGCTTACTGCACCGTGGTTACAAAACACACGGATAAACAATCTGAATGGACGTGGACTTGTTTCCATTTTCCCGGATTTATTCTCCTGACGGCAACTACGGTAAAATCACTCGAGACTACAGCCTGTGTACGTAGACGTGCGTAGGAAAGGAGAAGCTCATTAATAATGCGCTTCCGGTAATGTCGCCCGTGGTTCCATCACTGTGACGTCGAATACACTTGCGAATGTGCATGTGGATGACTATCGGCGGTCAGTCATCTGTCCCAGAGTGCATGCTGTGTCACAAGACTCGCATACAAACAAACGTGACGTTCGCTGGTGCAAATTGCGGATCCAAATTGTGTGCACGCCTTCCCATGTTTATAATTTAGCGAGAGGCGTGAAGGCTTCTTTTAGGGGACATATTCACCCCGAAAAAGTGTGGATGCAGTCTTGACAGCAATGGTGGGGGGTGTAGGCTTGCACAACACACAGATATCAAAAGCAGAGCAAACGGAATGCAGGATTTTCTATTCTAGGATTTATATAGCCTCTTCTGATGCCAGTGTGCTGAGTAAAACAATGAAGGTTTCCTTTAATCTTCCACGTGAAGCTTTTTATCCAGTTCCTCCTTCATTGTGCACCAGAATGGAGATCCAGTAACTTCTCTTTATTCGTCTGATGGTACAACGAACAAAAATTGTACCCTGTAACGCTTAGCGGAAATTCGGTGCAAATTTCCCAACAGCCGATGCAAATTTATTGCTACCGCGGGCAATCTAATTAGTGGAATCACATTTTGTGTTCGGTGAAAACCTCATGACTCCTGCATTGGGCAATCGCTTTTTGTCTAACACAGGTTACGGCCAAAATGCAAACACTAGTGTAATTACAGTATCAACCTGCACGTGACTGACTGGTCTAAATATAGAATAGAATGGTTTATAGAATAGAATGGAATAGAATGGTTTGTTGGACTTTTAGGAACCCCAGAATACGCCGCCTGCCCACAAACAGATGGGTTATGTCTACTGATTAACGGAACTACACAGAAAAAAAATATGCAAACCGAAGGATCTGATGCAAAGGGGGCATTCCAAAGGGACTTGCTTCATGGACTGACTAAATAAAACCAAGAATAAATCGAACAGATATGGAAGAAAGACAGCTGACAATTAAGAAGAATACAGCACAGATAGATCATTCAAGACAAGGCAACAAGATAGGAAGAGGTGGTCTCCAATGAAATTTCTCCATTTTAAGAAGTATACCCAAAAGACTATGAACATCATTCTTGTTTGTGCATCATGTGACTAACCGACATGATCCGAATCGAGTAAGGCCTGGGAGTCGTGGCAAATTACATGCACCAAAGTAATTCCATCTTTTGTCACAAGGCGGATTTTGAAAGTGAAAACCATAGGGGCATAGTAAACTCATATTCCTGCAAATTTCCTATTAAACTACAAAGTTTACGTGTGACAAGCGACTCTCTTTAGTAGTGTAAATAAGCGGGCGTCGAGTAGAATTATGGATTATCCCGACTGCAATGCGCGCAAGATATGTTTTTCCCTTCGTCAGGTGAACCACCTAATCGGTACAGTGAATTTCTTCTGTCACGAACCATCTCGGGGTACCAGAAAGTTTTGACGCAGGGGGGTACCCATTTTGAAGGCTATTTATATGGATTGCACCAGAACTATGAATCTTTAGTTGTTTCTGACGATTTTGAAGACAGCGTGAATGAGAAACTATTCTGCGACCTAAGGCATACTTGTGGAATCTGATCGAATTCCACAACACAGATTGACAGCCGGCGTCCAGTATTCACTCCATTAGAACCAAAAATATAAATCATGAGATGGCAATTATCAGGAACGAAGTTAAGAACGATCTGACATCTATTAATTTGCTCTGTGCTTCAACTTCTTTGCTTACCTACGGAGATAAAAGTAGATACCTCCTGTATTCTTGAACGAATTGAAGATCAAATCCTGTTTATTTCCGCCTTTCTGAACTCAGTGTTTTCTACACCAAATGTTTAAACTGACAATCATGCAGTAAATACGAACCACTGGCATACAACACTGGTGATCCTCTTGGCTAGGAAACTAGTAAGTATGGAAAACCGAATGCATCTACTCTATAGTTCTAGAATATTATATTTCCCCTGGGGGGCAGTATTGAAAGGAGGATAGTCTCTGTCTCTAAAATGGTTTCCAAAAACGCTAAAACAGGTTACTCATAATATGAGTCAACAGTCAGACCAAATAAGGGTATAAAAATGTCAGTCGAGGAGCTAGTTAACATGTAACTGGAGGATAAGTGTCACTGTGAGGGCTGACCAGCCTTTCATACCTAACAGGTTAAAGGTTTAACCAGTGGCCGGGTAATCGCGGATGTGAAAATTACTAGTTTCGTGAGATGCATGCTGTTGGTGGTTCCCAGCACGAAAGAAGCATTTGTACAGTGCTTCTCGGCTTTTGAGCATAGGCTGGATTCACTGATAGGATCCTGCTTGCCGGGCAGTTACACTGGAAGTCGAACGGCTGGGGTCACCATCCCTCCTCCAATATATCTATTTCAGTTTCGTAACTGATGCCTCAAAGGACGTAGAAATCAAGAACACGAACTCATTTCTTTCCTGGCAATGGCTGACTGACATCTAACCAGTCGGCCTTTCAGAACACACTTGGCCTAACCGACCTTACTTTGATTTCTCCCTATCAGTAGACCATTTTCCAGTTAATGGCTGATCGGTAACCTCATTTCGTTCAAGAGTTTTATACAATGCCGCTGTACTGAGCGTTAAAAGGAATACGTTCAAAGGAATAATGAAGCTCTTTCCTTCAGAAAAACACCAACACATAGTGTGATTCCGATCTGTTTCTTAGATTTCCTCCAGCCAATCAGTGGCTGTTTGTAAATCTGTAAGCGGCAGACTGATGACAGTTTACACCTTATGCACGTCATCGTCAAACACGCACGGCTCACAAAATAATCAGTAGCGTCCTGTAAACATTCGGTTTGTTTGATGTGCTGCTCGGCCTGCAAAACACATGTCCTCTGTCGGTAAACTTCTTTATAAAGTCCACTCGGACGGGACACTAATTATTCTTTAGAAGTTTGATGTTGCGGTACAATAAATCGCATCGTCTCCGTACACCATGGATCCGGGAGCAGCCAAATGAGCATCAATGAGTGAAAGCTACAGTTACAATTACAGATCTATCGGAAAGTACTCCACACCCCAACTAGGCTGTCATCTAATTCTATACGTGAAAAAAAAATTGGTGTACGGAGGTCCTCACAGTGCAGTGGTTCTCGAAGAGTGATCAAGGTGTTCCCTTATTGAAACAGCATGTCTGTTCGTGAAACGAATTCTTATAATTATATGGTTTAACCTGTGCTTATTCGAACCCTGGAGGCTCCGCTCTTTATTTAAGTATATCTGAAATGTAAGCACGTCACGAGTGGACACATAGGTTGGGTCCTACATGAATCCGAAATGTTGATTTTTCCGGAACCTAATGAATTTTCCGTGAATTTAGCAGTCGTCTGTCGTTTCTGTCATTTTGTATCTTTATTTCGCAGGATATTTCGAGTCATTCATGTAAAAACATTAGCCGCGGCATACTCGGTGTCTGCAAAAGCGTTTTGATAGTGAGATGGAACAGACGAACTTAAGAGGCAATACTTCAGACTACCGGGAAGTACCCGTAACTGTTGGAAACCTGCTACTTTTGGAAGTTTCGTTTGTCTGGATAAACCGAAAGTAAGACTGCCATCGAAAGAGATGCACTCACGTGGTACCATGAAATTCCGAGCCATATTACAAGGCAGAATAACGTACAATAAGATTATTAGTACACTTCCAGATTGTGCATATCTCCCCTTAGCCTACTAGTAAACCCCATCACTCAATCAAACCACTGCAGTCGTTGTCCGAATATCTCTTCTTCCTCCTGGTCCTTATCCACTGGAGTTGGACCTTGTCACAATTCCCTGAAGCAGTAGATTGTTCCAAATGATTAGTGGAACTAAACTGTTGCCAACTGAAGACCGAAGCTATAATTCTCCAGATGTCAATCCACCTCCCGTTTAGTCTATAAGAGTTAACTTAAATAAAATCATGTGGCCCTGGTTGGAACATACTTTGAGTATGGTGCAGCTAACTGAAAAATTTTTATTCACTAGTTACTGCGTAAAGATTCTGTTTTTAAGATTTACGGTACCCAAGTGAAAGTCGTCAGCGGACTTGCGAGTGTCGTTCGAGCCTCATGGATGTCTTCCCACAGCGATGTGCGATTTGAGACGCCCACGGCCAACACGTGAGAACAGCCCTGAGGCTTACTTATTGTCCGGCAGTAGCATAAGTCTTTCGTGCTTGTACTGGACAATTTTACGTCAAACAGTGTCCCGTGAATTTATGCTCAACGAACCACAACAATTGCTAAAATGTATTTCCCAATTCAGTATCGCAGGATCAGTCATATTAGGTAAATCTCTGTTGTCATGTGCTTTAATCCTCACCAACTCAGGGTAACCTATGCGGACGAACTTGACGGTTGAACAGCATAGCTGATCACATCTGACCCCCAACCAATCTCTACACCATGTATTCTTTACTTGTGTCCCCATCGGGGAAGTAGCAGGACTAGATTGTCACGATTTATCCGTTCCCTTTGGACGGCCAAATATTCTTGCACCAATCCAATGAGGAATATCGGAGAATCAGGACAAAGTGGTTCATTAAGGGAGACGTGGTTCATATTCGGTGTAGTCAATGTACTGAATGCTTCCAAATTTGCTTTACACTACACCATAAACTGAACTGTGTTATCATTTACACAATTATCTCCAAGCGACCATCAAAGCTAATCGACCAACAGAGACCGAAGGAACTTCGAGCCCCTCCACATTACCAAAGAACAACTGTTTCTGCTTGCCGCCCAATCAAATCAAACTTGGCGTTCTTATTGTGTCTGAATACCCAAATCGTTTGACAGAATAATGAGACATCTAGGAGAGGGGATTAAACAGCACGTATAGATTTAACCCTGAATACTCGAAATCCGTTACAGTCAGCTGCTTCAAAGCAGTGACCATTGTATTAACCCACTGACGTTACTTAGAATTTTCCTCATATTAAAGAAGAACTAGACTGTTGGGGCCGTAGCAGCACAACTTTTCTAACCCTTGTTTATACATCTGAGGACATCTTATGACAAATACCGCACTGGCATGGTAAAGTAAGACATCTGGTTTGCTTAGGTAACACGACAATCTCACCGTTTTCCACCTCTTTGGTATGTTCTTTACAAACCAACCTTTTTGGGAGAGCCACTGGAAGTAACTCATACTTGGGTAGTCCACATCATGCATCCTTCATCAGGCGTTCACACACACTCCAGTATCCTGGTAAACCATCCATACAGAGGTCGCAATTTAATTCTATGAAAAGTTATCTATTTTTCTGCACAAGGGTCAAATTATGACAAATGCAATTCACTGGGCCAGAAGGTGACTCGGAAATATGTAAACCTGGCATACAAGACCACGTAATAACGCACTCTGAACTGCACAAATGTGATTGTACTGTGTGGACCATTCTAAGTCCAGAATCTTATGCTTACTCTTATGTTTCAGAGGACACTATCAGTCTGGGACTAAGCATTACAAATACTACTCTGGCTTCTTGAGACCAACATTAGCAGGCTTGTTGTACTCGGTTGTTGTAGCATATCAACCAAATCAGCACATTAGTGGTAAATATCACACCATTTTGGAAAAATCGTTCGGTCGGCAGACTAAACAAGTAAAGAAGGTGGTGGTCATTTGCGTGAAGGAATTGAGCATTCTTCTAGAAAACGGGTAAAGAAAAGATTTTTGAGTATTGAAGAAAGACTGATGGGAAGTCTGCACCTACACCTAGCTGTTGAGTCCGGAAGTTTTCAAATCGGTAAGAAGCAAGGATACATCTTGCGTTCAACAAAAAGGCGCAAAAAAATCACATTTTATCAAGAGCTCTCATCCAGGTGTAGGCGGAGGAGGAGAACTATCACCTAGTACGAAATCATTGTCGGATTCCGCTGCCTAGCTACGGTTACGTAACCAATAGACCGCATAGATTGGTTTTTGGAGCACTGCTCTTGTGGAGCTCGCTCTCGCGTGTTCGATTCTCTCCGCGGGAATGTTGGAGTACACGGCAACTCAGGCGAGATAATCCAGCGAGGAACATAATAACGGTTTGCGTCAACTGGCGCACCTGAAGCGACCAAATTACTCTAACTCCCAAATGGGAGTTGCTTTTGTTTTTTAATTTAGTCTTTCATATTTATGGTCCGCCATTGAATTTGATCAACAGATAGTTAAACCCCGAAAAAATTAGGTAAACTACTGCTTGCGTCAGATGACTCGACAGCCACCGCCAGTGTATCCTCGAATACAAGTTCTGTCTATTCAGTACCTAAATTCTTCATCTCCAAGTAAGCTCTCTATTTGACTTATGCCCTAAATCTACACATTTCCTTCCCTTCAGATTGAAGGTTGCAGAGGTTTCGGTATCTTGTTTAAACCAAGTAATTACTGGTCAAACACTAAAGGTCAGCACCAACGTCAGCATAGGCGTCGAAAAACGTCAGATCCATAGAATATCACGAGGAATGGGCGTATGCTAAATTCAGTTAATTACCTCGTACATCAATTCATCAAACTATAATTCACCACCATTCTTATTTGAAAGCAGTACACGGTAATAATCCACGGGGGAGCACATAAAATGTGCATTCAGAATCGATCTTTCGCTGAATCGCCATTTTTGCTCACGCTATTGCCATTTCCTGCAGGTATGTAACATGAGATAGATGAGAAAGGACCACCTGAGGTCCGTAGATTGTCTATGTAGACAGAAATATTCAATAACTTGAAGATTCTCGAAGTCAGCTTCTGGATGGTTTTGGGTACTACGGGTCATAATGCGCGCATTAATTATGATATCAAAAACATGAATTCGGCCGAGAAGACGTACAATACTTAACACACCAAGATATCGCTTACCTAGGTTCATAGCTGGATCTTTGGCCATTTGAAATCAATGATAAAACTCAACTTGTTTCTGTCGTGTTCCCCGTTTCTTACTTTTGCTTTTTAGCTGGGTCATGGTAAAAGCACGGATATGTCTCCCTTTAAAGTTCATGGCTAAGTTTTGTTCTGGTTCACGGTGGTTTAGAACGCAACTCTAAATAGGTTACTTTGGATAGCGCGCAAAACAGAACACAAGTGCTTGTAGGCTTAACTTCGCCACTAAGCTTATTGGTTTGAAGAGCAGGATCTAAACAGTACTGGCGACCAGTATGACGATGAAACGGCTTGGCAAGTAAAATCTAGCCAAAACCCGGTATGTCAATAAAATATGCAATCTTTAGAAGCTTTGATTGATGATGAATGTTTCAAAGGGCAAGAGGTTCACGACTAGCCTTATGGGGAGATAGGCTACACCTATTAGGCTAAATGTCAGTACACAAGACATTACTATCACCAAAAATGGTAGAGAATGCTAGCCCTTTTACACCACAGTTTGGCTGTTTTCTTCTCTATATGGGATAGGGGTTCTTCGGGGGTGTTTCTTTACAGTTTCTGTGGACAATGATTAAAAAACCTCCCGAGAAGAAGTTCAAGTGGTAAGCGGGCGCACGCCAACACTGGATTGCAGAAATTATTCACAAAGGCGAACATTTCAGATCACACCGATTAATTTTTTCAGTTCCCCTACCGGCATTGTTCAGTTTCACCTACATAAACTTGCTTTGAAAATAATCCCCGACAATATTCTGGCCACCATTTCTCAACAAATATTCCTTCAGACACCTGGTGACATGTCAGAAACTAGTTGCTGACTTCAGCCAATCATCTGACCCGGATATCCGCAGGCTATTCACTGGCGTGCTGGGAAGGTCACTGGACACTGGTTGTGGAATGCATGGTCTGTAAAGAGGATTGCAAATCTGTTTATGGCTAGAGAAGCTTTTGAACGGATTCGGGAGGCAGTAAATCTGAAGCGCTGTGTAGTGCCACATTAAACAAAACATTAAAATACATACAAGCCAAGTATGTTTCATGACGTACAGTCGGCTTTTACTGTTTTGTGTCCAACACCCTGTTATAAGTGAACCGGGTTGGTGGTTGTTTTAACTCGGATACAAAGTCGACCATGGTATCAAGTTTTCCCATTGCGATCGTTGTTTCTGTCTGACTCTGTCTGACGCTGATTAAAAAGCAAAAATCCCGACCATTATCTGGTGTACTTTCAGGCCTGAAATGAGTGTCCCATGGCAGGAAGGTCAGATTCAAATAACCCCTGACTCTGTCTGACGCTGATTAAAAAGCAAAAATCCCGACCATTATCTGGTGTACTTTCAGGTCTGAAATGAGTGTCCCATGGCAGGAAGGTCAGATTCCTGAAAATAACCCCAAAATGCCCAAAATCTACTGAGACTCTCAAGTTTCATCAAAATTGCAGTATGGAAGCCATCAAGCATCTCAGCCATAAAAAGCAGTTACAGATTGGACGCTCAAACAGTCATTCATTTCAGCAACGCCGATCGGACAGCCAGGATTCAAGATCAAAAGTGTTTTAAATGCCAGGATCCTCCTTGTAATTTCTACATTTGCCCGCAAAAAGGCTGCTGTGCTCCTTGCTGTTGGGTCCCTTTCTCACACTAAGGTATTTTAGCGGGAACTGTAGTGTGTAACAACATGCCATGGCCCGTCAGAAAGTGTCCTCATAACACTTCCTCTAGTGTCCCCATTCTGACTGTTCTACTGGAAGTCAATCAGAAAATGGATATTCTGACAGGGTTATTTCCATCAGTTACCAGTGATTCGATGATTCTTTTTTGTGGTTAATAAATAAATTATCGGACGCTTAGCAAAACCACGTGCATCATTGCTTATTTAAGGGTGCTTGCATGAAAAAGAGGAACGAGAATGAAGAGTCAATCCGTAACAGAGTTGAGTGCATCGCGCCGGTGTCTAGCAAGTTTATGGATGTTAGTTTCGTGTAGGCTTGCTCAAGTTACTGATGAAGTACATTCATCTGTGAATTAAATTGGTTTTTGGCAGACCCCACTGAATCCCTGATAGATCTATCATTGATGGTAGCTCCCCAATTGAATATGTTGCACAAACAAGAAATTCAGGTGGTATTCAATTGAGTCACAGGTCACTGCCAACCTAATCCGCAAACGAGTGCTTTGTGGAATGCTCAAATGTGTTCAAGTAGAACATAAGGTTGGTGGAAACTTGGGGAAACGAACGATAATGAATCAAATGCAACCAGATGTAAGCTGCAGGAGAATATAATTCAACCTTACGAAAAGTGAGTTCTGTCAAGAAGCACATGCAAGTTACTTCTCAGAGCAAATTTATGGGTCACGGCCGGGTGTCAATCGCTTATACAGACGATAGTGGTTTGAATCGATGCAGTCCTGCGTACTTTCTCTACGGCACACTTGGTTCTGGTCGTTTGTGACGCAAATGAAGCTGAGCTACGTTGGTCCTAGCCACCATTCACGGACATTGGATAGTGTTCCGTATTCTCTCTGTCAGATGCCTGGTAGTTGAGCGACTACCATTCAGTGCGGAAACACGATTGAGTTTGCACTCAACCTGGTGGTAGATCTTGGCCATTATTCTTCCAGATCGAACATGTTGGTGGGGTTGGAACAGAAAACCAGGTACAGATTGACGGCCAAAAGTTGATTACCTTTCCCTTTTGATGCTTGTATGGCAATGTAAACATGGTTTTTCTAAACTGAATGTTGCCTAGCTACTAGCTTTCAGAACTTAATTTTTTTGACATCGTATGTATCGTTCTGAATTTCCGCTCTGCGTAGGGGCGTGTTTTTGACATTTTTCTTCATACAGTGGACAGTGGGTAGAATGTAAGTTTATTCCCCTGTTAGCCAGACAACTGCGAGTTTGTTGCGACCGAATACATCCGGAAATTCCCAAGTTGGCTTTCCGTGACTTTTACTTTGCATGCTCCCACGGTTCTGATTCAGGGACTTAACGTCACGAAAATTTAGTTGTCGTTGTACTCAGACTCAAAAGTCCACTTCTTATTATTACGAAGCGAACTGAAAAATTTAGCACTTGGGTGAGAAGTTCAAACAGCCCGTCTACAGTGCAAGTATTCAGTGAGTTCGATTATCTGTCAAGTTCCAATTAAGTTCCCAATTTATTCATGAATGAACCTGCAAAGTAAGAATCCAAAACGCATCCCACTATTAAAGCTAAGCTGAAAGTTTTGTCCGACAAGCATTGATGGTTCGTTTGTCTTCAGGATTCAAATGCCGAATCCTTGAACTCCACAATTTGTTGTTTCCGGGAACGATAAACAGAGACAACATGGGCGTTCGTTTTTTCGCTAAGCTGGGCAATTTGATGGCAAACTTTTTACCACCAATCGAGGTGAAGTCATTAGTGAATTGTCAGTGGAACTGCGTTCCGAACTCAATGCAGTTCCACTCACAACACACTGAAGGTGTCACCTCGACTGGGGATAAAGTGTTTCCAACCGAATTTCCCAGCTCAGTGAACAAAACTACAAAACATCATTACAACATGGGCTACCAATATTCTATCCAGTGACGGACACAAAATCAATGGGGAACCAGCCATACCCATTGACCTTCGAATAGTTCAGCTGATTAAGTAACTGAAGTTGACACTTTTTGCCTAACTGATTCCAATTCGGAGAATGGACCTGCGAAGTGGAAAGCTGTTAAGGCCTGGGTAGTGTTGTTGTAGCACGTCGTAAACAGCTGCACACTGTAAGCCTAGTTTTGAGAAAAATCAATTGTTTTGGAAGTAAACATCGGGTGAAGCGCAATCTGTGACAGCTTGCTAGCGTGCACTGCTCCACTAAGAAAGTTGGATAGCACGGCGCCCGGACAAAGCATCTAGTTCATCAATAGTATGTATCAGAATTCAGCCCATGTTGTAAAAATATTCGTCGCCCAAGGTTAATATGTGGTACAGTCTCAACTGTAATATTCTGATATCCAAAATGAACAGTACTGTGCTGTTTCCCTTCGTTGCTGACGAACTACGGCATCATGATGACCCGATTAGCTGAATTATGACAACAGAAGAGGGGAAGACAGGTCGCGGTCCGTTTTTGTCTCAAACCATACACAACACTGCACACAAAATTATGGCCTAGAGTTGCAACGGATGATCCGCTTTTGACTTTTCCTTCTATTACGAGCAAACTCAAACACAGAGCTGTGTCCTTCAGTGCTGTTCTTCCCTAGTTAACACTCCAAAGCCCTGTATACCCCGACTTTTGTTAAACTGAACTTTTGGCGAATTCATCGGTTTAGTACACATTGGTGCCTACTGAACCTCAACGCTGTCATACTCGGTTTATAGCGGAACTCATCAGGTATTTTAGCATGACTGTCTAGCACGATCAAACATGATCCTCATTTTTACAAAACACCTAACAGCTAGTTATTAGCTAAAATCTGCTGCCTCTTTTTATGTTAATGCTTTAAGTTAAAAGGGTACGAACATTGGTTATCAACAGTTCACCGTAAAGAATGTCTTGACACGCCTACAGGCAAGTTTTGTCGATTACTATTCGGCCCACAGTTTTCCACATTGGCCCTGTTTAAACTATCTCGGTTCAGTCAGAATACGTTTGCAAACACCGTAGGCAACGTAGTTCATTGTTCGGCGAAGTACTTTAAACCGACAATAATAATAAATCATACGCATGCTTGTTTAGGCCCTGCTGATGATAGTTCTCGCGTGTTTTCCTGGCACTTCTGGTCCAGTGGACTTACCTCGGCCTGCGCGTAGACCACATTCGTCTACTAGTAAACCATTTTTACTTCAGTGGCTCAGTCACTGTTGGTCGATGGATCCGTTTCGAATGCAATCCAGCCAAGTTTTGGGTTTCAAAATGACGGTAATAATAGTAATAGTACCAACTCCAACATGAGGTCAAGGCAGATGACGAAACTAATGTGACACAAAATCCGCACTTCTACAAGTCCCTAACAGGGAATGCGAAGCTCGAGTGAGTTTAAGTATCCAGAGGAAACCAACTGGTTGATGGGAGTACGAAGCCTCCAAAGGACGTTAACATGCTGGTTCCTGTCGTTAGCCGCTTTGTTTGTCCTATGTCTTAAGGTCCAGCCGAAGCTTCTTGGGCAACATAAACCGAATATTTGATCTACGAGACCGTGTGGATTATTTCATCCATTGCCAGTAAATATGTTGTCCAGAGCTGGACAGTTGATAGGCCCAATCTGTGTTTCCACTTAGTATGTTAGTGCTGTCAAGCCCATTCACACTTATTTCATATTCTTGTTGCTGGATATCGATTGATGTTATTCTAGTGAACAGGCTGTTTGAAATGAAACCTTCGTTTTAGCAAAATGCAAGTTATTCCTGGCAAGCACGACTATAATGCGTTGATCTATACCGCCTTTCAGCGAACTCATCTTCCTACATCACATCAGGATTTCACGACGCAATCTTCATGAGGAAGGAATGAACAACATGTTCACCTCACAAGTGTAATGTAACACTATCAGGTGGTCAAAGACAGAGCGCTTCCAAGTAAGAAGTAGAGTAACTGTGGTCGCAGAATTAGTTGAATTCGAAGAGACCAAAGCCTGGAAATACGGCAGATTTCAGTAGATACGTGAAATGGGCCTAAAAAATCCTTCGATGGGTATAATAATCATTGATAATAAAGAGCCACCTAAGTCTAGAGAAGGGCGCCTAAAGCGTTGGGTTAAATACGTCCAACAACAATTCATCTGGACATCTACAAGTGCTCAGAAGGTTCACGACTCTTCAATCAGCCAAGTAATATTGGAAATTCCGGAGGCTTTGAAAACAATTTAATGTTTTCTTTCCCCCACTTGTCACCGAGCTGCCTGTCATGACAAACTCCCACTAACTGTGTTCAAAAGTGAATATGAATATGATGAATATGATTATGCTTGTCCAACTTATTTGACTGTTTTGGCGAAAGAGTTTGTCTCAACTAAAATGGGTGATTTGATAGTGGTCGCCAGTTTTAAAAATGATGTCCAAATTGACTGTGAAAAGCATAGAACAACTAGCCTAATTCTGATTTCTACCGGGCTCTTTTTGATGCCTAATTTACGTCGTCTAACGAAGGCAGGTGAAGAGGGGATTCAAGAACGGCAAGCGGAAATTCGTCTGAGACGGAGCTGTGTAGAACAAATCTTCACACTCTGTCAAGTATCAGAGCAGTGGGATGTGTATAGACGTCATACAGGGCGTCACTTGAATGGTGCATTCGATTCCATTGACCAGTTGGTTCTTTTCAGCGCGCCTGTACAAAAGGTTATGCTATAGACGTTCGCATAGTTGTAGGCGCGCGGGAGTGTACCGGGATGCTCCCCAGAAGCTTTCCTATAAGAAGTGTTGCCTGACATGGATATCCGCCCTCCTCAATTTTACTTAATTTCCTTATCGATGAGATAATGAGGCAGCTTTCAAATCTCCGTTGTCTCTTCAAGCAAAACTCTTGTTAAGCTGGAATATACAGAGGACATTTTCTTTTTGAATGAAAAAATTAGAAAATTTCAAGCAAAACTCTTGTTAAGCTGGAATATACAGAGGACATTTTCCTCGTTTTTTGAAAAAGATTAGAAAATGCAAACCTTGTTTGAAAAGCTCACTAAGATCATCTAGCCCTTCAGAATGTGCTTCAGGTCCACAAAGTGCTGCTTGACTACAGCTTTTAACCTTCAACCACGCCTTTGATAGTTCAAGTAATTTGTGGAACTCAAAAGGTACCTCGGAAGTTGCATTAGCTATGACGGTATTTTGACGGACAGAATCAACGCATAAGCTCCAAAAACCAGGATTCCATCTGCTAATTGACGTCACCTTTGGCGATAATAAAGAATCTCAACGAATCTCAAGGTTCGCGTATATCAAACTGCAAAGGGGCTTAATTGTCCTGTGACTGCGGGTTTTGACTACCCTGGTCGGAGGACCTGAAACATTTTCAGGTCTCTGACTACCTGTCTCAGAAGTGTATTTGGAATCGGTTGATACCCATGCATCTGCAGTGAGGTAATCAGCAAATGGTTTTTTGGAGAAAAAGAGGACCCTTCTTAGAAAGTGCATTCAGCGCAGTAAGCTAAATGGCCTGGGTTGTGTATTATGCATGCGGAATTACCTCCTGCCGAGACGAGCTCTGGTTTCCGTGCCTTATTCGCAGTGACTGAAACCTGGGCAGATTTCGACATTGTAGAAAGAAATGAAGGATACTATGAAAGATCCGGGTACTGTTAAGGCTGTTCGCTTTTTAAGATGGAGTCCACGTGGCTCCACGTGGCTGGCTGGACTAACGATATGGTGACCAAACGTGGGCACTGACCTTCATGTTATCACTTTCCAACCAAGGTGTCTGACTAGGTTTTGGAGGTGTAGGCAACTCGGATATTTGTGGAAGACTAGCTTTTGGTTCCCTTCTTGCTCTTTTTTCTTTAGTCTCTATGAGACCTAAATGGATTAAGTTGACATAGGTGTACGCAAGTGAAGCAAGAGCCTTCCCATCTGGTATTGCTCTCAATGAATATGATGACGTTAATGAATTCACAAAAATCGCTGCACTGTTATTGTTCGACAAACTGTTTGTCAAAAAATCTGTGAACACTCTTCGGCAACCCACTAGCTGTAACGCCCTTCCTGGAGCTAGATCTCAATAAAAATTCTAGCCAACACCAAGTCGGAACTTTTAACTTATATTCGGTGTAATTCGTTCTTGTTTGAAACGAGATTTACCACTTGTTCTGCCAACTTGCGGACATCTAAATATTGACAGTAAAACAACCTAAAAATAATTTATAGCCACAATGCGACCAAATTCGCTCCTTGTCTCAAGTTCCACTTAAATTTACGCTCAGATGTTTAATACCTAAAAACTTCGAAATTGAGAACTTGTCACCCAAAGATAATGGACTCACAAGTACAATGGAATTTTGGTCAGCAAGAGGCCTGCAGGTTCTTGCTAGGAACATCAAGCTTCTCAATCCAGAACAGTTATATCAACATATAGTAAAATGATCCGCTATGCCGTTATGAGTACTAGCGGAGAGAACTACGGTATTACGACTCGGACATCGGCAGCTCTCACCACAACGCAGCGACGGGGATAACTTCATTGTCACACATTACTACTTGAAATAACCTTCAGTAGGTAGTAATGAGAAAATGTTTTCCGAAGGTAGAAGGTAGAGGTCTACATTCTTGGGATAATCGGAACGCCTCTCAGGACCCACTGCAGACCAATAAAAGGAAAATTAGTCGTTTCAATACAATCGGTCTTCTGTATTGCACGAGTCACCTCCGAAAATCCTTCGTTTTTTTCAATCAGATAGGCCAAAAGCGCATAACTTGCCACGGAAACCTTAAACGACCTACTGTTGACTAAGCCAACTCTGGATGGACGAACTTGGGGAATGTAGTAGCACGCGAGAATACTGCCTCTATTGTCATACTTCACGAAAACCTATCAAGTTAAGGCACGAGCCGATTATGTTTTTGAAGAAATTATTCGTGGCATATGTGACCAGACAATTCGCTAGATTCTCAGAATATGGCGACTATGTACTTCAAGCGGACTTTGTATATTTTCCCAATCTAAATTCTATCCTAGAGACCATCTATATAGCTGTGTTTAGGGTGTTCTGCATGCATCAATGGATTCTAAACCACGAGATATAAAAGAAGGCTCATCACGCAGTTCCCAGGTGACTAGAGTACCGCTGTGGCATACGGAACTACGTATAATATAAAACAAAACTCTCAAATGATAAGAAATAACTTCAAAGCTACGTGGCAGTAGTTCCAATCCATTTTACTTGATAGTCCTCCCTATGGGATATTTGTCAATTTTTTAGTTAACACTTATGATTTTAATATGTTAGGTGAGATGATTTGAAAACAACTCGTTTGGTAGGAACGGAACGGTGACGATACTTACATCTTCCCACCCGTTTTATACTAAGTAAGCACTGACATATTAACCGAAATGGCAACTGCTGTTCTGAGCGACTGATGAAGCGGTTGTTCCGATGTGGCCCACGGAAATCTAAGAGTATTGTAATTAACACTAAATTAATCAATAATTTCGAACTTCCCTAAAATATTTTGATCAAGTCGCTTGAGCATGGTGATATTCAACTTTGGTAGTATCTCAAAATATTTGTAGCTCGGATGCGCCTATTGGTTGTTGGTCAAGTGACTGTTGACCTGCTCGCCGAGCCTGGTCATCAACCTGTTAAAGTCTCGTCATCAAACGAGAAAACGTCATCTCCCTTATTTGCTTGTTTTTTAATTGCATTTTAAGAATGTTACCTCTTCACGGAATCGGTTAACCGTGCAGGGTGTTTCCGTTAGTTCATCGGTCCATTGGTGATCTGTGGTGCGCCCTCCTTTGAATAGGTTGGTACTGCGGATGCCCTCTCAGTTTGTTCGTTTTTTCTTGCATTCAATAACCTGTTCTAAATTTTCATCGCATTGTGATCTAATCCGCCTTGTACTCCCGACCAAGACACATGGACACAATCTCTCTGCTAAAAGGCAGAATCGGCTTTGCTTCACCTCCACTCACAACGATCACAGAGGACACGAGTTTAACTGGAGAGGCATTTGCATATTGGTTCAGGCAAGAACGAAGAAACAACGTGAATTTACGGAAGCATGGCACTATATCGAAGGGGCAATCAATAAGCATATCGAATTTGGCCATATTCAATAGTTCCCAAGAACAACAGAGCTCCAGAGCCACGAAACACAGAACTGAACAGGAAGCCATATGAAAAACTCGTAGAAGAGATAGGAAGCTCCAATTCAAACGCACAAATCAACCTTATTTGGAGTGGCTGCTCAATGGCCAAATTAACTGGCGGCTGCACAAAGACCAACCGCTACGGCGGATCAAACAGGACGGCGCAGCCAGCAAATCAACTTTGAGATCAGGTCACATCGCCATATAAATCAGAAGCGGGCTAATGAAAACAAGGAAGGAAGACCGATAAAAGTATAAGACATCCGGATCACCAACCGGATCAAGGGTAGGCGGACCATAACACAATGCAGACCGCAAACGGGCCGGTAAACTTAGGAGAACACCATCCCACACTCAGCCGATCTCGTCAGTAGATAACAGATACGTCAAGTGGCATATAAACTCAAGCAGGTAAGGAAGATATCTTTCCCCAACTGCTAGCTGATGATATCTCCTCCTTTGGCGCCGGAACGTTTGCCAGTTGGTTGCCAATCCCGGCGAACGGATCAACAACTACATGATGAACAACCAATGACGTCCAACGTGTTACCAGAAGCCTTCAATCAATTTATTTACTGATTTTTCGGTAAAACTTTATGAAGAAAATATGAAAGGATGAAGTTCATACAAGGCTACCTGCAAGGAGAATCAGCAACCGTGTCATATGACCGTCGACACTGTTAAACCAATCCTGATGATAAGCTACGTCCGTATTCATCAAACGTATTTACGTCTTTATATGCTGATCGTGCTATGCGCTTGTGTTATACTGGTGCCGTTGTGTAACCCTATGTATGCGCTCCCTAGATATCTGCTACTGATGTGTTACACCTTACGCATAACAACTGGTTTCTCATGGATTTGCACAATATGAGCGGGTGTTCACACTCAGTTATGGAGGCAACTCAATATGTTTCAATCGACAATTCCCAAACAGCCTTTACTAGAAGTTGATGGTCTGTACGAGAGTAGATCAAACCACTTATAGTCACCATCCTTGCTCCCCTTGTGTCCTTATCTGTTCGGCCCTTTTCATTACTCTGTTCTTATCTGAAGGACCACTTTCAGAATATGATAAGACCTTTTTCCATGCCTTTATTTCTTCGCTGAAGGAAGCCACTGACAAGAAATTATTGCGCATTCAAATACAAGCCATTTGAATCCGAGTTTTTTGAGCGGCCTTCGTGCACGTGGGGTGAACTCGTTCACTTTCTCTGTAGAGAGTTCTCCAGCCACTGAAACTTCTTTTAAGCCCTTCTAGCTTCAACGTGTTAAACCTAGATTATTGTAGTCAGACCCTGTCAAACAACCATGGCTCAGCGGAGATCCACAAAACAGAGAAGAGTTCAACTCGAGGATGAATATAATTCATCAGCTTGTGCAAAATTCAAATCATAGGACCTCGACTGTTCAGCTTGTATTCCAGAATTGCTGCCCAATTTCGACGCTCAAGGTGCTGAGCTGGAATTTCGTAGAAGATGAATCCAGTTCAGCTGGAGCCCGAATGATATGTGTCGGAGTAAATGGATGTAGCATTTGGAAATGGACAAAAATTTTCATATCGAAACTCTAAAACAGAAACCACAGAAACTGAAGCAATAGAACAAAAGTGACCCATTTGCTCAACTTTATACAGCCCTGAGTCGTCGCAATATGACGGGCTTTCACGTAATTTCTATAATTCTTTTGCTAATTTATCGAAAGTTGGTTGCTTCTTTTCTCTTATAAGTCGTGATACAACCGTCATTTAAGATCACACCACTTTAATCCTTGAAATGTGGAACTGATGAATCTCACCTATGTAAATACTTTCGACGAAACATCACAGGACCAAATAACACAGCACGTTTCACAGACTGAAAATTGTTTCATGATTTACGCAATTCTTCCTCTCAAAGTGTGATCACATGTCACCAACACATGCGATTTAAACGTGGTCTTAAAAACCGACGGAAAGATTCTATAGAAGTGATCTCTTAAAGCGCAAAAACAGTAGACCACGTGATGCCGAACATAAACTGATTCACTTTTAGGATTCAAATACGGAAAACATGTGATAGGAATTCTACTCGTGTTTCAACGAAATCCATCAGTTTTTACTTCAGACAGGCTGAACTTAGGATATAGGCTGTGCTCCATTCATGGTGAGATGAAGTCCAGGACAACTTAGAATCGATGGGGCTGCACAAGCCAAATTTGTCTGCAGCGAAACCCATTCTGAATTTACATCATCAGTCATTGTAAAGGTGAGAGAAATACAAAACCGGAGCTGAGTCACATTTCCCTGAATTTCTCTTGCAGTATTTTCCCAGTGTAACAGGAGTCCTTTGCTTGTAAACACCTTACCGACAGCAGTAGACTATCAAGAAGGCTTGAAAAGAACAAAGATCGTTTTTTAGCAAATGTTTGTGTTGCCTGCTGCTTAGAGTAGAGAGTTGGGACAAACCTATCATTTACATTTTTCTCCAAAACCCATATTGCGAATTGTGACAGCCTTGCAAGGACCCACAGACAACGCATTTTTCAGCGTATTCGAAGAAAATTCCTGTTCTCCGGCTAGTTGTACAGACTTAGGCACTAAATAACTAACGACTTTTAAGAGGTCTGCATGCGGACGTCAACTGCTGTTGAGCCTTGACAAGGTTGCAGGTACTGTGTCTATCCACATGTAGGTAAAACTAACGATTCCCAATTAATGAGTCTGCACAGAGTCCATAAGAAGCTACGTCAATGAAACGTCACATCCAATTTTATTTGCACAATTGGAGTCGAACGCATCATGGAGACAGTTTGTAGTGATAAACAAGTGAACAAAACGTTAGAATGAACAGGAATAATGTGCTAGCAAATGATAACCGTTTTCTGTGTGGTCCTCCGGTAACTTACAATACTAGATATACATACATAAGCATATGTAGGGTTTCGTAACTTGCCTTGTTTAGTTGTTTACTATCCGCTTATTCAGATGAATCAAAGGCAAACCGATACTCGGTCACAATCGGGTGCTTCCTATCGAAAATTCAAGCAGCCATTAGTTTTTACTCAGTTTGTCTCGGCTTGAAAACGGTGTGTGACCTTATGCATTCGGATTATACCAGTGACTGAATAAGTGCTAGATAATGTCAGCGCAATCAATAAAGTGGCTCGAAAAACATCAGAAAACGATTCCTCATATAGTCATAAAATAGGTTGCAGTGTCTAGGTTTGTCTGTGATTTTTTACCCGGGAGCTTAGACACTTGTACTTAGCGAACTCTGGGAAGCCGCTGACATCTACCTGATTAGTTCAGACGCCGATTGCCGCCCTCACGAAGAATGCGAATTCTTGGTGTCTTCCCCCTAAAATTAATCTTTTTTAGCTTTCCTATTATTCTTTCAGCTTAAGCACCCTTTTGCTACCTAGCTACCATGCCAACGGAAGCAGGTGCAAGGACTAGGATACTATCAGGTTGGCCAAGCCTAGCTAGGAACAGTCGAGATGTTGAAGTTGGTTCTAACCACAAGCCTTCCGGTTCATAAGCCGGTACCTTAACCACTGAGATATGTCGACCTCGTTAACATCTATAAACCTTAGGAAAAACAAGTATGCATTTAAGCATTCTCACTCAGTTACCAAGATACAGGAAAAAATCTGACACCTTGCATCTGATCTCATTTGAGTGGAGCCCTCTTGGAGAAGCAGGAACCCATTCTCAGAGGGGTTTGGTAAACAATTGGTGGATTTATTGCTGGGCAACGTTTCGCTTTTGACACAAAAGCTTCGTCAGGCCAAGTGAGTAAGTAAGTAGGTTGATTGGGTTTTCGGTCTGTCTGAGAACCAATCCGTGAGATTCCTTATGACTAGTGACGTGATCAGTGCTGGGTGTTCAGTCTGATGTTCCTGTTTATTAGTGGGGATGACTAAGATTTACGCCAGATTGGTTAGGGGGTTATTCGTCTTTATGATGAACCCGGATTTTTTCCTCCTTGCTTCTTTAGCCTAGGATACCTTAATGGAAATTTCCTCTTGGGTTCGTTCACAGATTTCGTTCGCCTGTGTTCGTCCAAGGGTGCTGGGGGACAATGGTTTGGGGATGGGGGTGGGGGGAGGGGGTTAATTGGATCTAACGCTACTTGGATTTTTGTACTTTTAGGCCCAGGCGATTTCGCTGATAATTGCACACCGCGTCCTGTAATCTCGGCTGATCTAGGACCGCTCTCCATACATTTGCAAGTTCTACCCCCTCTATTCTATTTTTGACTCAATTATATACTCTCAAGGACAAGGTTTAGCGATGGGATCACCAATATCCCCGAGTTTGGTCAACATGTACATTGTTAGGGACTCCCTGGATTTTCGTACTGTTGTTGAATCCCAATAAGGGTGAATTTGCTGCACAATTCTTCTCGGTTTTTCAGCGTAGGTTAGTTTCACCTACAGAACAAAATATCCACCAAATACATTTGCTACACTCTTCAGTCACGTAATTTGACTGTGATCGTATCAGCAAGATACACCTGAAGTACTTTTATCGTTTATGGAGGCTTATTGCGAAGTATAACGTGTTCTCCAAACGTCTGACAACAGCAACTCGCTTTGTTTCACCTATCCAGTTGTGAATGAATAATGTTATCCGGAAACCAATGCAAAAGTAAAAATGGAGACTAGCTGGATCAGTTTTTTCGGCAGTTGAACACACTGGACGCCAATTTGACCCCGAACAATTTGGACTCTGTTATCACGTTCTGGAGATAAAACCCTCTGATAAGCAGCCCCGGTTTTGACATTGTGGGTGTCTCCACAGACAAAACAGAGTAGTTAGAATGCTGCTGCCATGGGTAGTAGACAAGCTTGACCAAAACAGCTAGGCCGGACCGAGCTGCTCGTACAGTCATGCAGGGCAACCCATCCATCCGATGGGTTCATTGGGCATGTTTCCACCAGAATCCCTACAATGTTTCATCTTATAGACCATATTCATCAGAATTCACGATCCGAACCTGTGGTCGCGTAGAGTGCAGAAGTAAAATACTCAGTCTTCGTGGACTTATTCAGATGGTTCTAGTAAATCGATGACTCTGTGTTACGCTCTGTTGGTAAAGGTTTTTTGAGCAAAACGAACACGTTTTCGTCTAGTGTCTAGCGCAAAATCAAATAAAAATTCCCGTGATTTGGGAATCTGATTTGCGGTTATAAAATTGATAAATGTGATCCGGCGAATTGTCACTACAGGCGCTAAATATAGTTGCGAGTTTAAAATGCAGTAATAAAATCAGCTGAACTCATATATAATCCCAGGGAATGCTATCAAGTACTTAGCCACTGCTCTAATGCAGCTGCATTACTTTGAAGCGGCCGGAAGTCTTTCAAGAGCAGCTAGAAATCTAAGTTTCAGGATGAAATTAAATACAGCACCGACTTTTTGGAAGAATCTTCTATTCAATACTTCCTTTGGAATAGGAAAAAAATTCCATCTAGTCTTAATTTTATCCTACTATTAATAATATTCCCCCGTAATAAGAAATTTATACCTAAA
This sequence comes from Opisthorchis viverrini, assembly GCF_000715545.1. NCBI lineage: Eukaryota > Metazoa > Platyhelminthes > Trematoda > Opisthorchiida > Opisthorchiidae > Opisthorchis > Opisthorchis viverrini. The sequence continues at coordinate 2,156,176 of NW_008751666.1, forward strand.
AATCATTACGAGATAATTTTGTACGCCAATTAGCTAGGAGTTACTCCTCTTACTAATGAAACGCCCCACTACGTTAGTGGAAATTATTCTGCCTCTGCGGAATCACACACACAGGAAGAAAGAAACAACCATCCTAGCTGACCTTGACCTCAATCCGCATGAAGGACGGAAAGGGTTGCTGTTGGTATCCATAGGGATGTGTAGGCTGCTATGTCTAGAAAGTTGGGCTCCGGATGATGTGCTTTTGATGTTTTGTGTTTATACAGGTTGCTGTTTATCCATTAGCCTCGAATGATCTTTTGTTGGGCGTTCGTGGCGCGTGACACAACTAACTGGCGACCACACTAAAGCGTTTTGATTGCCTCAAACATCGATAAATCAAGCGCTGTTTTATTGTACTTCTATCACATCGCTACTCTGTTTATGTGATGAGAAAATGTGGTTTCCATAGCCTCGGTTGGTTTCGGCTTTGATGATTTGCGGGGCCCCTAGTAAAAACAGTGCGACAGCTCCGAAGTAGTAGATCTTTTGAAGAGTTAAAATCTATATGTATCTGGCGCAAGCTGTGGACGTATCATTCATCACACAAAAGAAAAAAGGAGTAATCCGGTAAGAGAACTAAATTATCTGCTTGATTGTGTGCTTAGCAACGCGTTAAACGAAACTTTTTCTCAAAGGAAAGTGTTCAACTTCAATCTTAACCACATGTTCATTCGGTGCCGCTCAAGACCAAAATAATGTAAGTATTTCCAACAGGTTAAGAAATCGCTTCAAAAAATGGGTCATTTCGGGACGCTCAATTAACAAAGACTCGTGATAGTAGGCCATGAACCTCAGTTTCGTTCTCGAATAAAGAAAGAAATAACGAGTGGCTTCAGCGTCAGTGAAGACGTCTACGGTTGACGAAGTAAGAGGGAGCATCGCAGCAGTACCAGTTGGTTTTAACTGCGAACGCCATGCACTTCAGAATTACCGAAAGACCAGCGATCAGGCGCACTCCACTAAAGCTAATCCAACATTTTACTCGCCAGGAGCTGGTTAGCCAAAGGGGTCTAAAGCCACCTAATCTATAAGAGGAACATCTTCAATCCTCCACAGTGCATCTTTCCACGTTTTATCCCTCTCATCGAATGGACTCGCTCATGGCTGATCTAAAGCAGAAAGGTGACCAAGCATCTTCTCATCACCGCCCGCTCATTGTGTAGGAAAGTGTTTTGTCCATTAGCTAATCTAAACCCAAATAAAACTGTGAGTTTATTTAACTGCTATCAAGTGAACAATGTTACACATTGTCTTCAATGAGAAAAGCACTAAGCATAGGGCTAGTAAAGCGGTTCAACTGTGACGGGACTGTTCTTGTGCTTTCCACATTGACACTAACAAAAGGCGTGAAGCAGGTCGCTGAAGGTTTTCTTGATCTATTCAACCGCGAAATCCATAACATGTAAATTTAACACAAAAGTGTAAAGAACAACGCTGGACGTATATGCATGTGGAGTTAAAAGCCAATGCCATGTGAAGAGAACCATGCTAGGCCTAGACTAGTTCATAAAGCACCAGTCTAGCCCAGTAAGTTTCTACACTGGCTCCTAAAAAAATGAGTATTCTTCAGGTCCGAAGTGACCAAACAGGAAGTAACGTTAATAACAGGTGGCGTACCCACTGAGCGCAGTCACGTTTCAGTGGGATTGGAGATCCACGTTCCACGTTAGTGCAGTTTGAAGATCAGTATGTACAGACACAAATCATGACACTAGATCGGTTACTTAAGCCTAGAGATGACAGCTGTTTCTATCTGAAGTGTAGTTATATGTCCTCATAAGGGAAACGCAACTCTCAACTGTAGAGTGACCCACGTTTCTCATTATTAGCTCCTTAAGAGTTGAACTATCTCTTTGGGACCCGGAGAAGTTCATTGGCGGTCATCTTTTCGGTCTTTAGTTGTAAAAATTCGTGACACAGGTTTGGTTTAATAGCCATTCAACTAAGAATTCTGGTTAAAAATTGCCTTCATAGCCAATCAGTTGTTTTACCAGGATTGAGTACATAATTCTCTTGTTTCATCGCACACGTATTTCTGAAAACGAGCGTTTCATGATCGTTTAAAACATGTTGAACAGTTGCACGAACGGTTGCCTTCATGTAGCTTTTTCGACAGAAGGCCCAGATAAGTTATCTCATTCTAAGTGTTGCAGGGTTTCTTTGCTTTTTTACCACAGAGTGATCTGAGAGGGAGAGTACAAGTTGAATTCTTTATTCCAGATTCATGAAAATCAGTGCCATGCATAAGTCACCACAACTTTCAAACCAGTCTGTGTAATAACAGTGCGAAAAATACATCTTCCATACAGCTTGCTTTTCGATGCACGATCTCTTCTGAGAAAAATTGAGTTTCTACACAACCTTTCGAAAGCAGAACCATACAGCTGACTCTTTGATGTCAGTTCAAATTTTCCTTGCAAATCACCAATATTCTGGATTGCCAACATTCTCGTGATCTACTCTCCATGGTCCGAGTATCTAAAAATAAGACCGGTACTGGTGTTCTTACATGCTAAATTGTTGGTGGTGGTCAGACGGAAAGACTGCTGTCACTTTCGCTTCTTCAGACATATCCTGTTTGGCTATTGTCTTCAGCTCCGCGGTCCGCTGTATCATGTAATTACTCTTAATTTTAAATAACTACGGCACATCTGACTGTCCCCGTAACGAGTTAAGAAGGTTCATGACATTGTCTCCAAACATAAGTCTGATTTAGGGATTCTGTGCATATTTTTCTCGCCGTATCCTTTGTTTGTCGTGTCCCGAAGCCCCGTTGTTCTATCCCTTATAGATGTCAGTGTAATGACAAAACTAGTAAGCTCAGAGACTAAACAAGTCCGGACTATATTTTCACGTGAAAACCTTCCCCTTATACCTGTAAACGGACTGCGACCATCCGAGTCTTGCCTAATTTCTACCCAAAACTGGCCTGCTAAACAGTAATCCATTCACGTAAACTTTGAATTTAAAGGCGTATTCTGATTGGATACTATCTTGACCAATTCCCACATTTTGTTGACACAGGATTTCATAGTTTTCGGGGATGAAAGCCTTTCAGTACAGGGTGACATGTTTTCTTGTTGCTTGGGATTCTGTCTGGACGTGTGTTGTTCGTGGTGAACCTTGTATTTGACCTAAGAAGAACACTCAGAAAACACAAGCGATGCACAAAAAGGTCCGGAAAATGTGTATTTTATTTAACTGCATTCGGAGATACGAAGAGTCAGTGCCACTTGCACCGGACTACCTTTGTCCTCCCGTGGTAACTGGAGATATTTTTAGGTAGGAAACAGATACATACCACAAATACCGCAGATTTCAATGAACTCAACGATATCTTTGCTACAAAAGCTTCTGACGCCTATGCGTCTCGGAAATTTCAATTTCACTGTTACTTGTTCGATTGTGTATTTGGAGGAATCTTTTGTGAGCTGCGGATTGTGGACCGGTAGAATGACTCCAATAATTGGAGTACATCAAGTTGATGATCCACAACACTCTGTTAGAGTTCATTTGCATCTGTTTTTTTCTGAATTGGCAGACAGATTAATGCTTGGCATGATATAGCCTCCAGTAAAACCCATCTGCCTGTGCATAAGAAGCGTAATTTACCACAGATGAATTGAGCATTTCCACCTAACAATGTCCAAGTATTCTTGTATTATAAAAGTGTTTTGCGGGTCATCACAATGTTTTCGGTTTTATCGGCCGAAGAATGTTGCCAACGAAAATGTACAGGAAGAGCGTAAGCGAAATTTTCAAGTCCTTTCTACGCAGCTATTTTTCCGACCGGAAGCATCAGGTTCAGAAAGACTCGTCAGAAGTCCCTTCCAAACCAAGTTGGCGTGAACGAAGGGGGTGTTTTATCATTGATTCTATTCCCTTTCTTCAAAAATCATCTANGCGCCTACATTCAGCACTGAAGAGCGTAAGCGAAATTTTCAAGTCCTTTCTACGCAGCTATTTTTCCGACCGGAAGCATCAGGTTCAGAAAGACTCGTCAGAAGTCCCTTCCAAACCAAGTTGGCGTGAACGAAGGGGGTGTTTTATCATTGATTCTATTCCCTTTCTTCAAAAATCATCTAAAGCACTTTGACAAAGCGTGTTAGCAGCGCATGTTGTATACCAATGTAACGAGGTGATTCTAAATTCCGAACAATAAGATACAGCTATAAACTCGAGAAAGGGGACAGAAAGCAAAACTCTTGTGAGTGATTATTGACTGGTGATCACCAAGATGGCCTTCATTTAAGCGGGCCCTCTCCTACGGACAACTATACGTTTACCCACTTACATTTTAATCCACTTGGTGACAAATTGTGAGATTCAGTAGGGCTTCCTTCACTGAGCGGTCTTAGTTCCGGGTTGATTTTATCGCCTCACACGAAGCAGGTTCTGTGGATAGCAACTAGTACCATTTCGATCTCGGCTCTCAACTCTGTCACAATATTCTCATACATATACCACATTTGCTTTTGAGCGCAAAATCATGAGATTTAGAAATGCATAATTATATTAGCGATTTAATTTTGCACAATACTGGGTTGAAATGTGGACTAAGGTTAAATGTGAAATCTTCACTCAAATGTGGACGCATTCACGAAACACCAAACTGCGCACGGATGATATCTCCCCATAATTGTGCCGAAACGTTGGCAAGTCAATTAACAAGCTGCTTGAACAGATCAACAACCACCATATCAACAACCGATGAACTTTTCTATGAGGTGCAAGGTTTTATGTACCGCAGATTTGTAGGTGAGCGTGCTGTTTTTTTAAAAAAGTGACTTCTCATTTCCCGTCGTTTCTGCGGCAATCAGTTGTCCTTAAGGTGTGAATTACTGAATGAATAGTGAGACAAGAAAATTGCCTATCAGAGCTTCATTTTCTGTGCTGCAAAATGTCAAAACAATGAATTTTCTTTCGTCGTTAACATTCTGACATTTCCGAAACATACAAAATAAATTTCGACAAACTCGTTAACTTTTCGGGCTTACGTGACAACGAAAGCATGTGCTTAATACAGTCGATAAAAACAACTTATTGAATGACTACACAACAAGTAGTCAGCTGCCATCGAGGATCAAACTTTTTATTAGCGGCTTATTATGAACCGGAAGTATTTGATTAGTTTAGGTGAGTCAATTTAGCCGAAATGCAGTGTAACCAATCGAGAGCTTCCCACCTGGTTCCAATATTCTGTGGAATGTGACAATCACCAAGCAGTTTTACACACCGGAAGTACAACCAGCCCCTAAATGTTCATCTGAATTGTACCTCGTGAACGTCTAAGTTATGAGTTACTAAGTAGAACCTTAGCATAGTGTCATAGGGTTCGCAGGCTACCACTCTCATTCTTTGCCATGAGTCGGATATATTTGTTCTCTGTGAATACTTCGTTTATTCCGTACATGCACAGTGGTCATGGATAAGGCGTCCCTATATTGTACTAAAAAGCCTGTCAGATGTTCGTAACACATCTGCCGCAAATGTATTGTTTGATAGCCCGTACAAAGGAAGATGAGGAAAATGCTCATTTTTTTAATCGAAGAAACAAAGGTGTATTGTGTGATAAAACTAAATGCGTCACTCGAAACAATTGTTCCATCTCCTGCCTATTGTAGTGTTTCTCTGATTTTGACAATATACTGCCCAAAATGCCCCTTCCCTTTCGAATAATCCATGCTGACTTAAAACCTAATAATTCTACTAGTAGCGTACCCACACGACGGACCATCCGTATATGCACTCTGACGAAGTTGCACAGGTCGGATGGACTGATGATCAGGCGTCGCATTTATATATCTAACCGAGTGACAACTGTAAAATGGCAGTATACATGTGGTGACATTGTAGCGACCCAGTCACCCATATACTTGACTGTTCAACTCAGTCGCTCACTGGATCGCGAGGCTTGCCTTTTTTCTCATACACACACACAGACTCGCGAGCGCGCAGGGAGCGAGGGGTCACCCAAGCACTCCAAGTCCACGGACAATCATGGAACACGTGTAGCAGCCAAACTGCGGAGAAGACACGTTACCGCCGTCTGGACTTTCACCAAGGAACTCTCACATACGATAAGTTCCTTTCTGACTTGCTCTCGTTTCGCAGTGAATTCATTTTTATACGTGTCGCAACCATGTTAAAAACTTCTATTAGTGCACATTCACCTTCTGATCGGTATTTTGGCTACCGCCACCGGTGCACTAATAACATCAGCTACAGGCGAATGGGAGATGGCATTATAGGAAACTGACGGGTCCGAAAGAGTGAAAATAGAATCGGAAAGTATATTCCTAGGACTTCCCTCACGAAGGCAAGGTCCTTCTCTAACAGTAAGATTCTCACACTGGTACAGAATGTCACATACCACAGAATTCTTCCAGTTCACTTTCGTAAAACTGGCCAAATGATGCTTAATTTCCTCATCCACACGAACTGTCCTATCAACATTAATGGTGGTATTTCGTCGTTCATCTTCCAAGGCAGCTGAAAATCGAAAGAGTCTGATGATTTTGCCGTGATAAGCCTTCCGTTTTTCCCGACTGTTTACCAACTGAAACCCAGTGTTTTAATGTAATCAGCGCTAAAGCACCAACTTTTTTTGCTGGAAATGTATGGTTGTGCCTGAAAAAGGGATGGTAATACCAATCTATTGCGGGCTGTTTACAAAATTTTCGGTTGCCTACCTCAACGCCCGAATGTAAGCCCATATGTAGTTAAGTGCTATAGAGTACACTCGACAGATCTGCTTGTGTATCTCGTTCTTGAACAAGGCACACCTTATCAACTCGTGCCTGAACATACAGATTGTTTTTCAGTCGGTATCGAGTGAAAAGAATATTAGTTTAAAATTCATATGCCTGGCGCAGTATTTGAAGTGTCTGAACGCGCCACTAGGGTTTGGGCTTCAGACAAAGTAGGAATTGATGAGTTCCTGGCTGGTGCCTTAAGTTCTGAAGGAGTGATGGTTGTACGTACGACTAAATTTTGAGACGGCAGATGCAAAACATAATGTTCCACGCCAATGATTTCAAAGTTAGAGACGATGGACGAGTGATGCAGCCATAAAACGGACCACTCGGGTTCACAATTTTTCAAAGCCACAAGTCACGGGAACGATGTGCCGCATGCACTGTTGTCACCTAAATGGTTACAGTCGCGTGTCTTGGCATGTCCCGAAGCTGGTTAAAAATCAACTGGTCCCAAAGAGGCTATCACACAATGCCGTTGTCTGCGTGCCGAAGCTAACAGAATGTACCCATGACCTGAATCAAGGTTAACCCAATTTTGTCCAATGGACCGACTGGCGGATGTTCTGAACACATTTTGCACGCACTGGTACTATTGCCTCACGCGTGAGTGAAACAATGATTTGAGAAAATCGGTAATGAAGTTCTGCGGTACATTGTGGTAATTGGGATCACTTTCATTGATTTTTCCACGCTAGTTAAACCGTTGCATTCTGAGAATGGATTTGAACGTCAAAGTTGCTTTGGTAGTCATCAGATCGAAAATATGATTTCAAGTCACCCTCGAAAAAATTGTATCTGGTAACCTGAAAAGAACAGGCTTTTGATAAGTGTGACCCTAAATTTGTGGTCATATTGTATGAACCTTTAATGGACAACAAAAATGTGTGGCCCAGACATTACTTCATCTCAAGTGATATTCCATGTATTCTCTGAAGTATGCGGATTCAAAATATAGTCCTTCGCGTTCGGTGATGAGTTATGCTCGTCCACTCTATTCAGGATTAGCTGCATACACCAACTGTCAACCGCAACCATAAGAGCATAAGGCATCACTCAACCAGTCATCTACTGATTATACAGTGCTGATGAAACTATCCGAGCTTCACTGAACTTAACTTATAGTTTTTGAAAGGATAATCATGCCCTTTGCAAAAGAAAGCGTAGCGTTAGTTATTCGATCGTATGTTTATCGGATACTTACTTGCGTCCGGCCTCCCATCAACGCCAAAAACAATGTAACTGAGCGCTGCAAGTATCACTTAAGCAAGAGAGTTTGAACCGAATAACTCTAACTTCTTTTAGTTGAAATTCACAAAGCAGTCAAAAATCACCTTCTTTACCAACAGCCTGTATAACTGGCTCCCACGGTTTTATGTTTGTTTGCACTGTATAGTGAAACCTGTATGTCTGAAGAGAGTAAGTCATGGGAATCGTAATAGATCTAATGAACTGCAGTTCCGGTATGTAAACTTGAGACAAGCGAGGCCTGAATGAGATTCACATACAGATTTGAGACAAAGCTAAATTGAAGTGTAAAATACCTGGAAAGCGTATGGAAGTGCAGAGCTAGAGTTGATGGAAGGCCACATATTATCGTATTTAACCATCCGTTTTCATTTAGGAACCGTTTGTCGAAGACCTGACAAAGATACTATTATCAACCAAATGACGGCGGTTTACCATTGTATTATTTCATGTGGAAGTCAGCTGCGGTTACCAGTGATCTAACCTTATATAATTAACAGCAAATACATTTCAGACGCTCATTCATGGCTGTTTGGTCACTGAGCTGGGTGAGATATGCTCGTGTATATTATTAGGTTTGCTGTACACCACCCTTTTCTACTTACAAATTGTTAGTAACTTATTCAAAATGTGGAGGTATATCTGGTGCCAGCATTAACTGAGGAGTACCTTGATCGCTAAAAAATGTAAACAGACCTTTCAGCACTGTTAACCACATCAAAGTGGGATTCACATTCCCAAAGGGCTTTAAACGTCTATACGGCCACTTATTTCTACGTACCATTTTATTGAATGCCTTTTGAAACGTTGTCCAGTCAGACAGGCTATTAGTGTAATGATGATGTTTGAAGCAGAACAAAGTATCTCAGCAATATGGTTCCAGCTGTCGTCCAAAAGCAGATTAGTGTGTGAGGTTGCTTGTTGCCACCTAGCTGGACTTCTCCAGTTCAAGTAGCAACAGTGTAGCAACAGACATATGATTAGTTGACCTGTGTCCGTGTGCAGTATCGAGTGTGAGAATCTTGTAAACTCATCCAAGGTGCAATAGTATGAGTTCAGCTCTTGATTAGTGCCGTCACTGCATGGTTCCGGAAAAGCTGGAATACTCAGAGAGAACATCTGACGTCGTGAACATTATCCTTCCAAGATATTGTATTCTCAGTTTGCCTTTTGTGAGCAACCCTTCACATGAACACGAGTAGTCATGACTCACTATGAAATGCACATAGCGAGTGCGCCGAATGCTCACCGGCTCATTTCAGCGGGGCTTTGGATGCTTCAAGAGAAGAAGCAGTTATACAGCTTCCACTTTTGGCAACGCGGGGGGGGGGGTCGAATTTGGGGGGGGGGGGGGGGTCGAATTTCGCTTCATACCGCGGCGTTTGTGTATCTATCAGCGGTATGACCTGAAATGGGAAAATTCATATGGAGGAAGTGCACAGTGATCTAAGTTGAGGAGATAGATAGGACCATATATGTGTTTTGCTTAGAACCGTTATCTATGTCAAGTGACAGACTTTTAACGTGTCTTTATTGTCAGGATTCTCAACTGACTTACATATGTATTTCATTGGTGGATGATCGCATATGTGTATTTTTCAGTGAACACCGAATGTATGGCTTGACATATCCTGATAGTGAATTAGCGGAGAGGCTTTCTGGCCTAACCTGAGTGTGCAAGTCTGTTGAAACTTTGGCTTTCAGCGCAACCACCAATGTTTTGAGGATCATCCTAGCCCAAAAGTGGTATTCATTTCTTTCCTTGGCATCCATAATTCTAAAGGGTTTAAGCATTCATAATCGATCTAGACATTTTAATTTGGGGCATACTAGCAACGTGGATAATACCGGAAGAGAAAGGGGATACAATCCATCCGAAATTCCGAAAGCCGCGTTTTAATGTGTCTTTGGTTTCCCAAAAACAGAAGGAAAAGTTCAAGCAGATGGCTTTCACCGGGTTGATTTGTTTAATAGGTTTTTTGTTATTGGTAGACCGGACACTTCGGTCCGAGCCTTTCAAATAAAGGCGGTTTGGCAACCCAACCGGAAAATTAAAAAAATGGCTGCAAGATGTTCAGCTTTCCAGACAAACAGAGATTGTCTGACGTTACATAGTTGTTTTATTGGCTGACACCTTCCTAGAATATATTTCCAACTGTTATCGAAAAAGGCGATTGTCTCAGTTGATTAATATTATATTACTATTAAACATTTATGCTACATCATTTGCTTCTGAATTTTATAATTTATTTTTCCAATATGTGATACTAGTGGGGAAGCTAACTTAAAAAATTTAAGCGGGCAAGGGTTATCTTAGGCGTCGATGCACTGTGACGCATTTTCTCAGCTGGATAAAGAGCACTGGTAACAATGTACAATATGCCAGTTTGAAGTTTGTCGTTTCAAATGCGCAATAGAAAACAGCATGGATCTTGTTTATTTTCTTTTCGTTATGTGCTTCAGTAGTGATCAATCAGCATTTCACATAAGAACAAAACAAACGCAGGTGTAAAAATTACATATCTCCGGAATGCAGCCTCCCGCCTATAAGCAAGGATTACAACTACCGGGTGCTGCTGTTGTAACCCGGAAAATTTCAGTTCTCAGAAATGTTAGCGAAGCAGAATGACGCAAAGAAACCTGATATCCATGGTTGTTGATAGATACTCAAAAGTAGCAAAGTATTTGGAAAACAACGTGGAATTTGAAACCTACATTCATTTTTATCTTATGGGAGGGATGGAACAACAGGGTTGCCAAGTAGTTAGTGCAACCGAATAGCCTATACTGAAGGTTGGGTGGGGTGTCCAATATAGGAGCGAAATCTCCACCACCCTGTACTTTCGTTCAGTTTAAGAGTATTACAAACAAGAGCTTCGGTTGTGATAAATGGGTGTGAACATCAGTGTGCTTCGATAGTATGGAAACCGCTTGTAAATATGAGGCACTTCAGCATTTCGTCTTCGTAGGTCTCAAACTCTAAGTATTGATCATTCAAGCACGCCAGAAACATGGTCTTGCCGTCGCCACCTTGAGTGGATTACTCGAATAAGCCGCCCTAACAGAAGAATAAACCGTTTGAATAATATCGCACTGATGACAACAGTCAGTTGGTAACAAAGACAGAATATGTAAAGTGACAATATAAGTGACAAAGTTACATATTTGGACGGTAGCTAACGAAAAATACTTGGTGGTCAGCCAGTAGATGACATTCGCGGGACAGAAAAATTAATTTGGAAATAAAGCCGGGTATTGATACTAATAGAAACAGGAAATAAAATACCAGGATAGGACTACATGTCATCATAAATAAAAAACGATAGAAAGAGGGGGTGAAAATATCAAGATATCAAAATTTCATATTTAAGGACTAAAAGCAAACATTCTAAAGTTTTTACACAATTTTTTCCCTCATCAGACGGTCTGTTCAATTAAGAAACCGTCTTACTTAAAAACAATTGCTGAGGGTTTTGGTGGTTGATCGGGTTTAAAATTCGGTCTACTTGCGTAAATTCCGTGTCAGTTCGCGATGGTTTGACTAGTTGTAGTCTTCAACAACAGACTGAGCCACACCGTGACCAACCCGTATGGTGCTCGTGGGGCATTTTCAAGTAGGTTGATGTGTGGAACCCCTGGTTTTCCAGGTTAGGTGACTGCATCGTGTATAGTAACCTACTGATTGTGGTCCGGATTCTCAGGTAGAACCATTCTTAGCACCATCACATTACAATTGTGATTTTTATCAAATTCCTGTCTGAAAGTAACCGTAATCTATTCTTGGAAAACTGTCAGTCCAGATGTCAATATGCACTTTAGGAAACAAATAATTTGACGCCACGTCGATGACAAGACGACATTTTTCTAATTTTGGCATGAATCTGACGTTATTCTGTTCTAACTACGTTGTTTTGTGACTGTTGAATCGCTCATTAAATTCTTCGTTAACGAAATACGTAAAAAAAACTGCCCAGTACTTTGCTTCTAGAGTGATTTTCTGGTACGATAAAAACATTTTCGCCTCGGAGACAATCCTTCACGTCGAGGAACAGAGAACTACCTAGTGTCATTCAATACGTGTCTTATTTTCCTAAAGAAGTAAAAGAATATTGCATTGAAAGCACTTCAGTTGGCCGTTTTGTTTTACTTTGCTGATACTTGAAACAAAATCTGCGCTTAATCAGCTTAAATTTAAAACGCAAATTTCACACTGGAGAGCCTATCAACTCTTCTCCATCCTAGCTGACGTTACCACACTTCTCACTGTTAAATATATTTACGGACATTCAAGAGTTGGCTCCATCAGGACAAGATACCTTATGAACTTCATAGGTTAAAACATTTTCTCTGTGACAAATGTGAAATTCCCGATAGTGTGTAATGAAACAATTAAAGCCATCACTAGCCCAACATAAAATAATGCTGTCGGCACAAAAATATTAAACATGATAATTTATTTCTTCTGAGTAATTTCGTTGTGACGCAGCAACTTTAGACAAAAGATGCTATGCCGCAATCGATGCAACCAAAGAAATGAATACGTATGACTTTAGTATAGCTCTACCGAACTCAGCGTCCGATCAGACAGATATGTTTCAACTCAGCTTGATCAAACTCTTCACCTCCACTTTCATGAGACGCAGTTGGTTTTCGTTCTTGCAGAAGCAGCATTGAAAGACTAAACCAAGAAGAGTCCTAAAGGATTCCTAGCTTGCACTACACTGTGACTGGGATTAATCCCACCATGAGGATTATCGATTTCGCCTCTGGCCTTTGAAAGTTCAGTATTATTTTGATGGTCGAAAGGTACGTTGAGCTATGGTCATCCTTCAACTAACACAACAGACAGGTTTTTGTAGACTTTGAGTGCAATTGGAGAGGTCATATCTGGTTCAGCATGTATGATAAGAATATCCTCATATTATCTATGACCCCATGCGAAAAAGATAGTCAAATCACTGAGGCCTTTTTTATGTGAGCGTCAGGGTATGAGAGGGAGAACCTTTGTTTGATATCCAGTACTCAGGTAAACTTAAGGGACTTTTGCCTCGCTGTGCAGTTCAGTGACTTGCCGAGTTCACTTGCTATCGTGTGACAAAAGAATTGGTTTTCCCAGTCCAAGAATGAAGTGCAAAAAATGCACAGTAAAATGGGTTCGACATATGGTTCATCATATATCTTATCGTCGTGCTTCACATGATAGACTTCAGTGTTTTTATGGCTAAGCTGGATTGTCTCTCCAGTGGTAATTAAACAAACATGGCTCCATGGCTATCATGTTAAAGGGTTCCACGACTCGCCGGGCATGTTCAAACGTGGATGAGTGGAGAAAGGCCCTCAAGATTTTGTGTTTACCCGCTGATCGGAAAAAGCGTTTTTCTAACCCGGAATGACAGTACATCGTCACATGCTGCCAATACCTGACTCAGTAGTGTCCATTGTCTGAGCTCATCTCACAACTTCGGTGACCTCCCATTTGAATTGTTTTCTTTTATTCTCTGTACCAATTATTCTTCACTGACAAGAGAGCCAAATACCAAGACATAAAGAATTATCTTCAATAGAAAACTCCTGGTTTCTATGAACTTGGAGATTTCTTCCTTTTGGTGATGATTTTAGACGGAAACATAGAACAGGTCTTTGGTCGTAATGAGAGTATGGTCCACATGTGATCGATGTGTCCTACTGTTTTCATGCTTCACTTGAAATACCCATAAACTACATGAACTCAGACTGCATACAAATTAGTAATTATGCTAAAATTTGAGAACGAAAAAGGTAGCAAACAGTGCTTGTTTTCTGTAATTGTTCCTCTTGGCTAGTACATAACAAGTTTATATGGTACCAGAAATCACCTGGAAAAGGTTAAGATCGGGGGTACATACACCTTCGTAACATTTAAATCAAAGGAAGGGGGGTCTGAATGAGGGACAGGTCGATGGGTCACGGAATCATGTAAGTGACGTCAATGTCAGACAGACTTTTGAGACCGGATGTTTAGTAGGCCAGTTCAAGTTCAGAGGTCACACAAGTTTCTTTTGGATGCAAATTTGTGTATCCAGCAGTCGGATTCCAATTGCCGCTACGATTGATAGTAGCCTGAACCGTACCAGTAGTGATCGGATCAGAGTTACCCGGTTTATGATAGTGAAGGCTTGTTCCTTGTTTGGCCAAATATGATGCCCTCGCGCTTGAGCCTGGTTTAATTCTATTACAATAATCGAGCTATTTGCGGATCAGCCGAATGTCATATCCATTTGGTCCAAGCGCCGTTTTCGTCCCCAGGTTTCATTTTTCGGTTCCGAAACGTCCCGAGCTTATCAAAGCCAAGAACATTGCCTTATGTGAAATGCATTCACTCCCAGAAGAGTTCGTTTTTTAACGGGAAACGACTAAAGTTCTAATTTATGACATTCTTCAAGTGAGTGTGCTGCACAAAGGCCGTTTCATGCTTGAGTGGATGCGATACAATTCACAAGGTTGCTAAAAACTCTCCGAGAATCTAAAATAGGTGTTGTTCTTAGCGAACTACACTCATTTGCACACCAATTTGGTTTTGATAGGAGATTCACCTGGAACCCGGGTAAGTTTCTCGTTTTTTATGATTTTTTTCAAATCCGAAGTGAAACCGCTCAATTTTTGCTCGATTTGTCAGATTCCGTGTTTCTCCTCCGTTTCATTTTCCTCACCCCGGTTTACGCATAATGTTTGTTTTCCGAAAGGCCACCATTCGCTAGTTATTTTCAGCCAACTGAAGGCTCCTTACGACTGTGTGGACTGTTAACTATTGAGATCATCTTGACTTGGGACCAGTTTCATGCGCTGAAAATGAATGAATGTCGGATAATAATGGTCAGACTGACCACCTTTTACAAAAGCTCACCAGAAGATTCATGATTAGTGTAATACGTCTATACAATCTTTCGCGCGATATCTCAAATGTCGTGCCAGCTGAAACATGAGGTGACCCGGCATAGCACGTTCATTTGCTTGGCAACTTAAA
The DNA here is from genome assembly GCF_000715545.1 of Opisthorchis viverrini. Classification (NCBI taxonomy): domain Eukaryota; kingdom Metazoa; phylum Platyhelminthes; class Trematoda; order Opisthorchiida; family Opisthorchiidae; genus Opisthorchis; species Opisthorchis viverrini. The sequence continues at coordinate 2,171,224 of NW_008751666.1, forward strand.
CGGGATATTCAGCTGGGTTCAGGGCGAGTCTCCCGTCAAAACCCTATTGGTGAGTGTATTGGTCGAAATATTTTTTTGGTTTAGGTAGAACATAAGGTTGACGGAAACTGGGGGACTGCGCCTAGCTGATAAGCCCAAGAAGGGCGAAACCGGTGGTGGGCTTTTGAAAAATTTTCAGCAACCTTGGGAGTAGTCTCATGCAGCGTCGTGCTTGCTACCGGTAGCTGCCAGTCGTCTCTTCTCTCGAACATTGTCTGCTTACCATGTTCTGCACGTTCCTGAACGGTATCTGTGGGCAGAGTTTGATAGTTTGATAATCAGTTTAAGGTATCGCATGAAAATTCAGCTATTTAACTTTGTTACATTTATTAAACGAAGTTACCGTTTGTGAATAATGCACAACATCAGGGTGAATGCCCAACTTTATCAAACTACTGTGCTAACTAAACATTGAAAAGGTGTATGCTAACTCGTTCCCTCAGCATGATTGTAGGTACCAGAACTTCATGTTAATTTCGTAGTCTTTTCAACTTCAGAAGTTCTGTGGACGAAATACCACTGTGTGATATGTTCCTCGGAGCTCATATCGACCAGTTTTATAATATCTGAAATATCACAGCGTGTTGTGCTTTGATTAAAGCTTCCAGACATTTACCCTCCCACGCACAAAAATCATTGGAACTATTGTCAGTTGTAGTCGCTCAGTGAATGTTTGACCCGGTCCTGTTTAGCAATGAAAAAACCACAATGCATGTTAAGAATTCGCACACTATTAAGGTCAGTTCAAACTTCTTGAAAACGAACAATGTGAGTAGCAAGAAAGGGTCAGGAACTCATTGAACAACTGCTCGTGATGACGCAACTGAAAATTTTGTAGTGTGTAAAATGAGCAGTAACTGAAAGGAATGAAAATTAACGCAATAGCTTCAGACTGTTCCGTACCCCATACTACTAGTGATTGTCAACTCTATCTTCAGATTCTACGGAGACACCGGTCGAGGTTTTGTTGCCAGAATGAAACCATCTTAGTCACCTGACTAGCCGTTTCCCTCAAGTTTTTTCTCTTGCAGGCACAAGCTGACCAAACAACGTCTCCATTTAGGGAGGTTCACGGAGAGACGGAATGAAAACAGCTTGATCTTAGGGTTCTTTGGCGGAACTTATCCAATCGAGTAATCAGTCCAAAGAAGTAATGTGAAAGGAGATCGTTTGTGACACAAGCCGTTTGGAGCGGTACCACCATACCATTAGGGCTTGATTTATTTCGAGATTCTAGCACCTTCGCACCAATGAGATTTTCAAGCAGATGACCTTTGCAACTTGTTCTAATATCTGTATGCTTTAACGGAGAACCTAGTCAAATATCAACCTGTTTCCATATGTATTCGTCTTATTTAGGAGGGAAAAACGAAAGCAGGAAACTTTTGGTTAGTCTACCGATTAGTGACAGTCAGGCTTCGTCCAAAAGAGGTCACTCTCTGTTGATCTCTGCAAAGAAGGGCAACTTGCATAGTGAGAGATAAAATCTTATTTTAAGCCACTAACCATTGCAGAAGCAACCTCGGCTCTCTGGTGGTCACCCAAGGACGTATATGGTACCAGTTTACCAGTTTTTCGTACCGATCTTTGCTGACTAGAAAATCTGCACATCGGAGACATCTGTGACGATTTTTTCTGCAAGCCAATGATGAATACCCGTTTCATTCCTAGAATATACTAGATTCAGGCTTTCAATATAAAGACCAAGAAATGTGCTAATATTTTTCAAAAGTTAATAGTTTTTCGCTACCTCAGTGTGCCGATTGACCAAGGTTTTCCCGTACTGAATAGTCGAACCTATCCAATCGATCGACCAGTCTGCGTTTTGTCCATTACATTGTTGCACTTTCAACTTGAATGGACAGAATACTCAACTTTCAGCTACCTGTTGCACAAGTTTACTGATTACAGAATCTATCGCTGAACCGTTTGCATTCCGTTCAAAATGCGGAAGTCTTGTTGTCTGTGTTGGTCAAATCTATTTGGCGATCTACCTCACTCAAGCGTTGTAAATAGGTCGCCCTCGTTGCTTTTTCCCGATTGTATGTGAAATGAGCCTCCCTTAAGAAGATAACCGAAATGATTACTAGTGACTTGAAGTCGGCCCGGGTGAAGAAACTGACAATGAACATGAGTGTATGAGAAATATCTCTCATTTATACAGCACAGCATGAATAAATATTACCATTCCAGATAAATAGCGATTTCGTTCTGGTCACCAAAGTAATTCGTAGGGCATGGTTCGAAGGTTCTACCGCCAAAGCTGGCAGTTTGCCAAGTGCCGTGTTACAGAACCGGCTGCAGTGGATTGCTTGAACTTTAAGAATTCAACGGATTTGTGACTAGACTTTGAGTGTTTCTCCAACCTGAAAACGTGTTCCAAGTCACAGAGAAAAACCTGGTCACTTAGATGTTCACCAAGTAAAAATGAGTACAAGCGGCGAAACAGAAGGACACCAGCTTTTCCTAGACGTTAATACTAGTGAAAGGAAGAAAACCCTTCGCTGAGGTTATTTATTAGCAAACACAAAGTAAACATCTCGTCTTCACAGCGTTTTTGAAAAGTGAACATTCCCAAGCGACCACTGTAAATTTCTTGGACGTTCTTTGACTATAAGTCAATTCTCAACGGAGAGTACATTTTTGTAGTGACTTTCACCTTCCGTCAGATACGGGGGCGGAGCCTGGACACAGTAGACTACTCGTTTGCTTCATCAGTAGCATACACCGTTTCGCTAGTACCTCATTTATACGACACCGGCCTCCGCGCGTGTGGAATCAAGGAATCTGTTTTATTTTCCAGTTTTACGCCCCTCGTCATAACACCATGCGACATTTTGGATTGGGACAGGATAGTTGTTTCCTCGCACTATTCTTTAGTATCAGTACATGTTATTTGGTTATCCTCAGAGAACTGAATAACACTGGACAATGGTGTGATCTATCACCGCAATTTTCCTGCAGACATAAAACATTGTGGAAAGGGACGATGAACCAGATCGCGAATGATTGACTAGGCTATGACATCACTGTCCTAAATATGGAACGAAGGTCTTGTCGATGGGGTGAAGATATCCCGATTGCTGAGTAAAATGTGTATTCTCAGGATACATTGTCTCTGACTGGACGCTTTTTGACTGACTGTTACAATTGGCTTACACAGTTATTCTCTTAAGGTTCTTTTTTATTTGGTCGTGGAAACGTACCAAATACGTATGCATAGATTTGCGTTATTACCTACAGATTGTCGGTTTTACCGACAATCAGTGCATTAACAACAGTGCCTGATGTGTCCAGGAGCGTTTCTTCTTTCTCACATTGGCTTTCGTCACTGTTAGTAGCCAACTGGCCGAAATTATTTTCCCTTCAGTCTGTAGAAAAGTGCTGTAGAGAGAACACAATCTGTAGGTCGATTTTATATAGGACGTAGTTTATTCATCCTCCACGGTTCTTTGAATCATTCGACCAAACAAGCCTTCTCTTGACAGTGAGATGTGCTTGCTTAGGCGTGACAGACCTTGGTTGTGTCCGAGATCGGTCGATCAATGAAGCAGCGATATATGTGGTAGCAGTAGGTTTCCCCAATTCGGTTGCAATTTCATTCGGTTTTCACCTTGTCCGTTTCGACGTGATTGACTGCGTCAATCTCAAATTACGCAGCTGTTTGTCGCAAACAGGCAGAAAATGCCACTTTAGTGAAAAAGCACCTTGCCTTCGAAAAAAGTCCCAGATGGAAGACAAAAAGATGTTTGTGTGTCGTCAGCTGGAATCTGAAACATGTCGGTAGTCCCCGTTTGACTGTCAGGTTGATATGGTTTCCCGGAAAACCAGATCAAATACACAAGCACTTGTCAACCCAATGGTGACGCTTAAAAAGGCGTGAGATGGTTGGTTAGTCTACCACCAATGGCTCAGTGGCTGTGACAGGGAAGTGTACTTTGTCTGACCTTTCCACAAAACGTTTGTTGATATTTCGTGCATTGAACGCTGTATTATTTTTGCTGGATGCAAACAGACTACCCGATCGCCTTCAGAAAAATAAAATTCTAAAGTATACAGGTAACATGACTGAGGTGGTTCAGTGTTCTAATGGGCAAATGGGTATTTTGCCTACCTTGGGTGATGTTCCCTCGGAGTGATGAACTGCTCACCAGGTTGTCTCTTAATTCGCCAGAAATCTTAACATTACACCTTTAAATTTTGCGTAAGCCCAATTGAATGCAGGTAAATGACAACCTGTAAAAGAAAAATTACTCAGTGTTTGGAAAAAAGAGGGTCATGTTCCCAAGCTAATCCTATACTTGCATGGCAGTACGCCTAAGAAACATCAAAGTTGGGACGTAGAATCTTACCTGTGGACAATGAACACATTGAACGCAGGTAACCTCATGCCTTAATGCAAACAATTGCTAATGCAGCTGTCATTTTTATCACTTGATGGCTTTGAGTTTAGTTCGACACTGCACAGACAGGTGGCAGGATTGCACAATGCCGAGATGAAGCCTCAAAATTTAAATGGAAAAGCAAGTAATTTGATAGTACCCCGCAATTCCCTCATGTCCAGTTTCAGCTGAGCCCTTTATTTTTTATATACCTAGTATGGATAAGGGGCAAGACGGTTTAGTGTTTAGAGTACGGATAAACTAACCTGAAGGTCCGTGATTCGAACCTGACTTCTGCCTCTGTACTTCCCCTGTCAGGCTTGGGAAACCTGGCAGTATCCCAGCCCTCGTGCTCCCTTCCGGTGGCATGGTAGCCAGGAACCGAAAGGATGTCACAGCTGAGCGATTTTCTAGTGGGGATAACCAATGGTGCATCATATGCTCATTTTGAAATGCCTGATTACACTTTTCACTAGGGTGAAATTGATAACCCTGCTGAGATTTTACCCGTCTTCATTCATGATATTTATGACGAACAGACCTTCATCATGGATCCTTCTAAACGTTTTTATTTCTAGATCTGGAAACCTAGTGTTTTACTGACCTAGTAGGTTCAAAAGTTTTGGACTATTTCAAACGAAATTAATAGGTTGGTTGAGACACAAAAAAGGGATAAAATGTCGAGTAGAAACCTTGTTACCCTGTTAGTGCCACCATCAGGCATGACTGAAAAGCGAGGTAGATGGACCGTTGTTAGCTGTGTGGGACAGATTCAACAAAGCTGTCATACAAAAAGACCCATCCTGAAAAATAGGGCAACTCTGGTGGACCCTAATGGTTTCAGCCACAAGCATCGGACTTAGAATGTGATTTTATCAGCCAGGACGGTTTTCACAACACCTCTATCAAGAATCATTCGGGGTTTAACGTCAAGGATCAATAGCCTATGGACAGGCTAGCATCTCAAGGCTATATCCCGAAATGTTCATTTACAAATGGGTCCTCTCTCAAGGATAGGATACCTCCGAGACCGGACTACAACACGTGATATTGTGTAGTACCCAGGAATGTCAAAATCGATGGAACCATATAATTAGCAAGCTCTTCCTTGTGTAACACACCGAAATTTGGAAATTCAAGCTATCTGTTCCGAAGACATACTCAAACAAACTTCTCTGGCTTTGCAAAAGTAGCTGAAAAGGATTGAGCGAATAGAGTGGTTTGCCGAGACGACTTGACCGGTTACAAAAACAAATACATCTATGTTCACATTTTCACTAGCTGATGCACCAACTCAAGACGTATGCGAGTTTTTTTTGCATCATATGATCTTCCTTCTACTTTGAGGAGACGGATGGGCGTTGATCTTTTGACCACTAGACGGAATATTTTCAATAGCAGTTCAGTTGGACAGCTGCATCTATATCTATGTCACTCATTCGATGGCTACCCATCCTTTTGGTGTAGGAAACTAATTTGACCCTTGTCAAATTGCCTCCTGTAAAATTTGAGCTGACTCAGATATCTGACCGCAATGTCCCAATGAATTCTGGCTGGTTACAGCATGTACCTTTTGAAGTATTCGGCAGACGAGAACTAGAACCATGTCAAAATCAGATGAAGCTTGTCAGCTTAACTCGCGCACTACCTACGCCCAATCCGAATAGGAGAAATGGCGATTCTGCTTCCAGCTTTCTTGGTGGGAGGGTTCACTGTAGAAAGACTATAATATGGTAGCGCGTAACAAATTGAACACCGTGGAATGGATAGGGTCCAGATTTTTGAGCATGTTTGGAAACCACTGACACCTAGCCTATTTCTAACCGATCTGACTAGTTTAAGTTTATCTGCCTTTGTGCACTGACTTTGTCAATTAAGATCCAAGCCATACCTAATTAGTTCCTCTGATAGCGTTCTAACTTTTATGTTTCTGAATAGGCACTTTGCTACTGATGCCCTTACCTATGGGCACATGATATAAGCTCCTACCATTTCTTCTTACTGTTTACTGGAGTCATGTCCTACAATATTAGTGATTTCCACTTTCGACCACTGACACGTCGCTGCCCATGCTGGCGAATATGAATGCTGCTTGTTTGTACTTAGCCTACTGCGAGCACTTGCTAAATTCATCCCATGTCTCGAGAACGCCTCAGTCAATATTGTGAGCAAGCGCTTCGCACTTTGCACCTGGTGGTAAAGTGCGCAGTCCAGTAGTAATATGATGATGATGATGATGATGATGATGATGATGATGATGATGTGGAGAATACCATCCCCATCTGGGTAATGTAATTTGCACGAATATGGTGGTTTATACAAGATGTTCTGGTATTATGTCGTATAAAATTTTCATGTGTCAGGTGGCCACATCCAATTGTTTTTCGTCTGTGACCATAACAGTCATGCACGGAGAAATTTATACTTAAATGTTTAGAATCCTTTTCCCTCCGAAAGAGTGCACTTTTGCAACGAACATTATATTGACAAATCCTGAGGTTGCACGCTCTTTGAGGGAGCATGACTTTCCCAACGGCAGTTTCGCTCAAACGATCATGACTCATTTGCTTCTCCTTCTGTTACATTCAGTTGATCCGCTGTACATTTGCTTCCATTACTCCAGTTTTTTTTGTGTCTTATCCATATTTGATACGTCAGCTGCGACTAGGCGGAAATCTGATATAGAGTCAGTCACGTGCGCGTTATGTATCCCGTTTTGCAACAGACTGAAGCAGTTTTGCGCTACTGCCATCCACTCAGTAAAAGACTCATCTCAATACGAGAAAAACCCTGAGAAAACACTGGAAATGTAACAGAGTCAGATAGTTAGGCAGATAACGCAATTCGCTTCGTTCGATGTGGTTTTCTCAACTTCCTGCTTATGTAAACGGTCCAAAGACTTCTCAGGCTGGAGGATATCTTTCAGAGTTTGTAACCTTTTGAAATGACGAGTAGGTTCCAAGTATGACCACTGCATGTCGGAGGTTGATCTAGTAGTTTGATCGCCATTCGCATGTAATCATTGCCTAATGGACATCTTTCAAAAGCGTAAGCTCCACCAAGTGACTTGAGCAGAATAACTCACTCCAATTTGTTCCAAATTTGATCATTTGTTTATAGAAACAAACTTTCCAACTTGAGAGTGCAAGCCATTCGGTTCCTGGAAGCATCTCTTATTCAGAGGAGCTTTCTTGGAGTGAGAGACGACACTGTAAGTGGGTTAACTTAGAAACCAACAACACGTAATAGTGTCCTCCCTTGAGTACCCTCTAAGAATCCATGAGGCGTACTGACACAGTTTTGATTGCTGCGGTACTGAACCGTCAATGGTTGATAGTAGTTCTTAAAATTTTCAGGTTCAAACTCCATCGCAGCCTTGTGTGAAACACTTACTTTTCAGGGCGAATAAAAGCATTGCACGATGATTGTCCGCTAACGATAATACATTGAATTTTTTCACCTGCTTTGTTTTACGCCTTTACAACCATGTTGTTCTTCGCAGTTCATAACAAAATATTTGAGAAAAATACAGGCATGTGCTTGTTACCAAACCATTGTCTGCTCACAGTAATAAATTGTCTGGATGCTAAACCCGAAACAGCTTTTGACGTCATGCTCACATGTCTCACCGGCTGTTTGTTAGCCAGACAAATGAGCTGTGTAAACGCTATCTCATGGTCTATTTATGTCGACGTCCGAGATATGGAAGCTATTTCCGTTTGTGGTATGCTACTTCCCAGATTTAGGAAAAACCTGTCACAGCCACCACGGGCTTTGCCCCGTTTAGGACTCATCTGTCCCCAAGATTCTGACACTACTCTCTATCCTGTTTAGCCATATCATTGTCTTGAAATTAATGATTTTAAATTTTCCGTCCAGCATAACATTTTAGCCACTGAAAGAGGGAGATGAAATGACGTGTAGCCCGATATACTTAAGATTAAATTTGAAATTTAGCGGAATTCAGTGATTGTATGATTATCTTTCTACAAATGCAACACCATCAATCATGTGATATAATTGAAGACTCACCTCAAAATTCTTATTTGGCGCGCATTGTGTTGCTTATTTGATGAATCGGAAAATGTACTATATATATATATA
>NW_008751666.1:2179777-2210439 GCF_000715545.1 Opisthorchis viverrini
TATATATATATATATATATATATATATATTTCGGGCAGAACCGGAAGCAAGATGAGTATGCGATTAGAATGCCAGAAAGCATGTATGTCCGGTCAATACACGGGACCTCCAAAGTCTTGTTGATATGAAATGAAAACGAAGGTTAATCAAGGGTCTGGCGAATAGGGCTTTTGTAATCTTTGTTGACGACACATTAGATGTGGAACTGAACATAAAATGTGCCCCGAATCACTCTGTCGCCCACTTCAGCAGCAGAGTGGAAAACCTGTATGGAATAAGACATTCATCTGTCCTCAGAGATTATGCGAACACAAGTCGCAAATGAATCCCTGATTTCAAACGTAGCGTTCGCAGTTTACAAGATGTGTAGTAGATTACTCAAGGGCAACAATCCAAAAGCCGGCTTATTTAATTACATATTATGTTTATATGGGTAGCGTTTGTAGGGCATTGGGTGTTCCTCATATTCCTAACGATTTTTAAGCTTCTTACGCAGCCACAAATGAAGACTTGCTAAAACAGACGGTATTTCTTTGTAGTAAGGGAGCTCTTAAATTTCATCTGATGGTTTGGTTAGTTGCATTAAGCTGAAGGATGAAATCAGCCCAATCTAGAGAGTCATACAACGAAAGTTGGTGATGCACGCTAGATTCGCACTTCTATGGACGAGATCTCGTTAGTCAGCTGATGGCAGACGACCTTGGGGAACGTTCAGTCGTTACTTGAAACCCTATCTAGATCAGATGAGTGACTGCTCGGCTGCGTCGTGTGAACCTGCGTACGGTCTGTCTGTGTATCTATTCGTCTGTCTATCCATCGGGTGTGCGTTCCAACCTGCTTCACCCTGTTTTGCGACAATCACGATAGAGGCCTGGTTGACTGGATTCTGGACAATCGATGGGTGGAATGCAATGTAGTCTAATTATTGGGTATTTCGTGAGATCGAGGTGAATCACAGTATGGTTCGAGAGGAGTTTGGTTGTTCCGAGAGAATTAGAATATTTACGTTGATTGAAATTCATGAGCGTCAGATAGTGGCAGTTCAAAGTTAGACATTTTTAAGCACATTCCGGTACAGGCGTTTGACTCAGTAATTGTGATATTCTTAGTTCAACTTTTCAGTACTTTGGATCTAGGAGGTCTGTATCAGTGCAGCTTTTTTTTCTGTGTGCCATTTTTTTTCGATGTGTTGTTCGAACTGAACTAGTAATCCTTACTCTCAAGGGCATCAGCGCGAAAGTCGGTGTTTTGAGCTATCTAGTGCAGGAATCGTTTTGTTTTGCCCTCGCAGTTGTTTATAGACCTTGACGCGTCATTGAACTGCTACGCGTACATAATTTGCCAGGCACCACAGATTTCCTTTTGACTGGTCGCTAACCGTTTCACAGAAATTGACCAGTTCAGCGAACAAAATGTCAGCTAGCGATTCTAGGATATTTGACCAAGACAGACACTAGTAATTTACTGGTGTGTAACCTACTCTTGTTTTTAGGCGCTGCCTACAGATCACACAGGAGCCATCTGGCCAGGAAGGACTCCAGCCTTCAGAAACACCGTGACTGTAGTAAAGCTATAGTTGTTCTGATCTAACAGGGACCCACGATGTAGTAGGGAATGTACATGTTAAGTTTCCGGAGAAAGGGCCACGATACCGGTGAATAGCTATAATAGGAAGAATGCGAGGTTTGCACGAAGCTTTGATGTAAAAGAGAAGGCTACGATCCGGACTAGGTGCCTTTGTTTCGCTCTTTGGTCTAATGTTGGACAAAGTCATAGATAAACTGGAAGCGATTTTTTGGAATATGCGGGCGAGTTGAGGCGGAAAGCCAAACAATGGTTTTAGTTCTTCCTACAATGATTCAACGTCTCAATGAAGTTCGAAACTGAGAGAGATAACGAGTGATTATGAATTGCAACCGATGGTTCCAGCAAGACCGATACCGGGTTTGTACATTTGCAAGGGAGAGAATTTGTCAGGGCGCGCCCAGACAGAAGAAAAAGTACATGTGCAGAGAGTGACGCATCCCCAAGGTCACCATCGGTCCGACACTTCCGGAAAGTAGGTGAGATGGCGGCACCCACCAAACGGCTTAGCAACACACGACCAGCGTGGTGGGCCTGAGAATGTTCACGACCGGAACACCAGCATTGGCTGTACGGAGCGAACAAGTGAACGAGCACATTTGGCCAATTAGTCATCCTATATGTTTACGCAGACGTTCTGTACGTTTTGTCCTGGCAATGCAACCGTGTCTCCAGTTCTCTATCTTCCCCCCATCGCGTAGTCTGGCAGGCGCAGTGCAGGCGTAACCCAATAGCTCGGCCACCGCGCACAACACAACAGGATTCGAGCTCGAAGTAAAGGAAGGATATCACGACATGCCATCATAAACAATATATGTATTAATGTCAGCAAATTCCACAGGAAGAAACTTGAAATATGAAGTGGAAAAAAGTGTGAATAACATTCCGTTTGTGTGAATAATAGCACTAGAAACCTCACGATGGGTGACGAAAAGACTGAATCGTACAGTAGGCCTGAATGACCCGCTGAACATACTGGGGAGTGTCCGTGCTCCCTTTATGGTCTCTCATACCAGGTTGGCCAATGGTTACAGGTGTGACCAACACAGGTTGGGGGCTGAAACGTGTGTAGTGACTTTATCTTCAAAACACCGTTGACTTGCGGTTAACTGTACCAGCCAAAGGTTCTGGTCCATTACCCTAATTGTTCTCGTGTTTCGGCGCCCTGAAAGTATTCCATCCCGCGTACAACTAACAATACTGTTACGACATAGTATGTCAGCGAAACATCACTTTATGAACACCGATATTATGCTCACGACGATGAAGATGATCATGGTGATATTCGCCGTGGGACAGCCTCGGGGGTGATATTTGGTAGTTAGAAAAATTTATGTACGTCACCTTTGCTAGCAACGAGACGGAAGAAGTAAATGAGAAGCTATCCAAGGACCTGGGAATGAAAAACCTCACCAGAACGTAGGTGTTTTTAGGAATGGTGGATTGTAGAAAGATAAGGAGGGCTGGACTCACCCTTAACGCTCAAATGTCGAATGCCTCTACTGTAAGCTTTGAATACGCAAGGAAAACGATTATCATTTGTTTTTGTATAGCCACTTTTGAGTAATCGGTGAGAGGGGGTTTAACGAACTAATGGACGGTTAACCTCTGAGTTTGGCTGTGATATTTTAGTCAATGACACTTTTAACAACCTACCGCATAGTTATCAGGTAGTAACATGACCCCAGAGGAAAAGACTCCGAAAAGAGGTATCCTCCTGGCGGGGACGAATGTAATCAGAACGAAAATTCATGAAAACCGGTGCGCCCGCTAATTATTCACATCTCACCCACTCACCTCAACAAGATGTACATCCAAATCGGTCACCTGAGATACTTTGGACTAACCATCTGTCAACTTACATACGCATAACTTGCGCGCCGTTGAACTATTTTGTTTCAACCAAAAGACCCCCAAATAACACGAGAGATCTCATCGAGCCCTTATATAATCGATCCTGGTCAGGCATTTCTTAAAACTTAACAGAACCAAAGACCTCAACTTATAAAACAACTAGTGAAAGTATCGCGCAAGAAAATGGGAACTTGAGTTTGCCCAGAGCCCGTAGCTCATGTTTTTGTTGCACAACATTATCATGATTTACCATCAAAGTGAAATTCCTGGTCTTTTTTTAAAGGAAAAGTGGAATCAGTGGTAAGGCCTAGGATGGAGATGTATATTTCAGGCTTTCACAAACTTGACGATACTGTGAATTACATAGAAGGCGTAGAAGCTCATGACCACTCGATGAGGGTACAGAACCGGGATTAGTTTGTTCTCAAGTAAAACGACTACATGCGTTAGACAGACCATTCAATAGCTTTTACCAATATGCCCCATAGGTACTGTGAAGGAGTAAAGACTGAGTACATTTAAGTGCATGGAGTATATAAAAATCGGGAACAGAAGAGAACAGGGCTTTTTTTTAGAGAAATACACTCATTTGCAAATCAGTTTGGTTTTTCGAAGATTTTTCAGCACTCTTGTGAGTAGTTTCCTTTATGATGAACAGGACTTCCTCTTTGTAAACCACCGTTCCCTCCGATACGCACTGTTACAACTGAATTAGGAAATCTTTCAGACCTAGGTCCAAGTTAACAGTCTCGGGATGTCGACAAATCAGTGTGTTTTTTGGCCGTTGACCAGGGGGGGGGTTGGTATGCTTGCCGAGCTTTGTGATTAGCCTACAACCAATTGATCAATGTGAAGTGATTGTGGTGATGACGAAAATGTATTTAATGTTTCGTGAAGCGACGATTAGCACTATGATTTTGTCAATTTCTGAACATTTTAAAAATGATGTTTTGGTTTTTTCTCATTACCTTTTATTTTCTACCTCAGTCCTGTAGTGTCTTACTTAATGTTCTCAGTGTAGATTCTACAAGTAACGAGTCACTTGTGCACATTGTGTGATTTCGTCCCCAATGTTTTAAGCCACTTTGCGTGTGTTTTCTTTTCTGAGGAACGGTCAACAATTAAAATGAGTCAGGCCACTTTTGCACTCAGAACACATAAATCAGTTGCTCTGGAACTAGATGCTCAGGTCACAGTGAAGCATGGTTTGAGGTCGGAGTCGATTAAAGAACTAAGTACAATGAAATCGTGTGCTTTTTATTCATTTTGTGTGAGTGACTTACATTTGAAAGTCACATTTTATCGAACTGTATAGAACCACAACGCGCGGACTGACAACTCACCATAGTTCACCTGTTACTATTTTAACAGTACCTCACTCATGAAATACGAATAAAGGTTGATGGTAATCTACTGTGGTCAGCTTTTCACTTCAAGTTTCTTTATAAGGTAGGAGGAGTTTTTGAGACTGTGTCCAAGGCTGCCTTGTCCTATGGGATGCTAACTATACCAGGATAGTTTTACTGAGAAAAACCTTCATCATATTATTCGTATGCAAACAAAACTAATATCGTGGTCCGGTTGCTTCCGCCCAGCTTGCTTACTGCAATTTATGGACATCCTCACATTACCCGTTACTTTTGAAGGGCATACAAACCTAAATGATTTTCGTTAAGAGTGAAATGTGCGCTTCTGACAGTAAATAACAGGAAAAAAATTGGATAGATTTGACAGCATACTACTGACTACTGATACTTACTCACGTCTTAGAAACCAGTGAATCTTAGAATTTTATAGGATTTTACTCTACAGTGTATGCCTACGTAAAAACCGATGACAAGGCAAACCTACGTTGCATGTGGACGACTATAATCTGGTCTCGCTTAACAGAATTCTACTGGCAATAAGAAGTTCACACAATCGTCTATGTACACTAATTCCTCAGATTTGGTCCTGTGAAGTAACGCGATTTCTCTAAAAGAGTTATTATGTCGTTCCTTAAGTGCCCTTTTGAGATATCTTCAGCAAGCTCATCTGATCCTAATGCTCCTCAGCTCAAGAAATTAACTAGTTCTTAATGGTTGGTGAAGGTTCCGTGACCAAAATTCAGCTCCACCTATCCTGATTCTTTTCCAGTGCTGTCAGACTTGATTGTTGGAGTTTTAAATCATTCCGTTTAAAACCCTTCAGCGTAACCAGGCACTGGTATTCGTTTTCGCCAGTATCTGCAACCCAATATTGCTTCCGAAACTATAGAATATACTTTGTGTTTGTATAGAGAAGCCTACGGAATGCTGATCCATATTTTACACGAAGTCATTGACTGACCATTTCCAAGCAGTTCTTGGCTATTTAGCCGTAGAAGGTTTTCAACCAGACAAAATAGCGTGCCGCTTGATATGCAGGACGGTGAAATCCACAAGTGAATAAAATCTTTGATCTGTCTCTATCCTACTTACTGACTTAGATCTACGACAACGATGAATTCACCGCAAGTAATGGCTCATCTAACGCAAGATTTATCTGTCCAAAAAGTACCTGTAGTTTCCCAGCAATAACCAACGGAAGAATCCCACCTTTTGTAAAGCTGAATGCAAGCACCTTTGTTTTGGAAATTGGTTAGTTCTGGCCCCATACCAGAAGGCGAATAGTGGAACTTATCGAATTTACGTAACCATACAAATAGCCCGCTTATTTATGGTGCCATATGGGCCATAAATCACCAAGCCTATGGAACGAGAACTGCGTTCAGACCACGAGCACGTGACAGATCTCCCTTAAAAATAAGTCTCATAAGTTCGGTATCACATGAAAAGAAAACAACAATGCCTGATTGGCTAGACACCGTTTCAGTGATTATGCCATAGGAATGCGATAACAGTTTTCGACTTGGTCACGTGAGACAAACGAATGATGTTAGTTTAGTGCTGCGTGCACTGTTTAGTCTGAAAAAATCAAGATGGTACGATATACAGCGAATCAACTCACGTGCAGTAGGAAGTACATACGACTGAAATGTTATATAGATAGGATTCGATCAAAGTTAGGTTTTTGGGGCAAAATTAGGAATCCTAAAATCTCAATCTAGCTCGGCTGGTACTTGGGGTGGATTACTCAACTAGGGAATTATCATTCTACTCACTGTGGGCTGAAGAACTCCAGCACTAAAACAAGCGGAAAATGATTAAGTCATAATCAAACAAGAGCTTTGTTTCCCAGATGTTCCGCATCCTTTGTAGATATAATCGCCTCAAGAACATTTGCTTCGCATTACAGGTCACATGGACTGGCCATCAAATGTAACTGCACCCAGTGATGAGCTCAGCTGGTTGACTTTTCCCAAAGTAACAACTAAAACAGCTGCCACATTGTTCATAGCCATAAACAGTTGTCTCTGAATTTGATAGAGACAGCATTTTCACAGTAAGCAACTACACTGGTTCTTCAAATTAGAACCAATCTTGGGACACGGGGACCCTACTAGAAGGAAACTCCTTGAAGGAACTTGTCTGCAAGTGTTACCTCACACTTAGCTCGGAAAGTACCTTATTTGGATTACACTGCAGCATGTCCATGAAAGAATAGTCTGAATCCTCCAAAGGGTCGACGGCTAAATAGATAGCTATGTCATTTAGTTCACCATCTACAGAACGTATGTTTGTACCTCTCACAAAAACTTGAGTTATATTTAACAGGCCTTTCATTTCTTAAGGTCATCCTTGACACTTGATGAGCGGTACGGATGAATAACCTGAATCCTAATCCCCCTTTAGCACACATCTTCGGCACGCATTTTCGTGATTGAGAGCCTTCCTTGGTAAGATTTTTGAACTGTACAGTAGATACGCGCCTACTAAGTGGTATACTAGTCTGGTTCTTCTGTCGGTTTCTGTGCCGAACTTGTTGTCTTGCCAAAAAGCCTGACAAACGTCACTTCACGAGATGTGGAGGTCAAACATTATTAAGCTGATTAGTAAATCCAGATGGAATCAAATGAAACTGTTTGCTTTTCGGATTAAAGGAAGTGGCTTATCGAAAGACAGATCCAAAGAAAGTCATTGGTAGATCAATAACGCTTCGCCGAGTTATTCTACTTGTAGATGAATTTGAACTCCTGCAATTTGAGTGAAGTACAAGCTTCTACGTTACTTTCTCTTCGGTAATGTTTCAGCAAAAAAGGTGGAATACTAATTTTAAAGGATAGTTTATCCAACATTGCTTCATTAACATCAGCATACTAATTATTTCCAACCACATTTATTTCATCTTGAATCGCTTTAGTACACGCAATAATAGAAGAAATGAACTTACCCTGTATGTTCTATTGATTTCATTCGTCCCGGCACAGTAGGGTGTTCATATCTACCAGCAATGACTTCCGTAAACTCACGTAAAGGACAATACTCAATATGTATCAAGAGGTTGCCAAAAAAAGATCGTCCAAAAACAAGCTTCCCAGATATAGAAGAGCATTCAGCGAACAAATCAGGTTAATCTGTCTAACTCGCCAATCTGAAAGTCTACTTAATCTCACTACGTCTTGCAAGTTATCAGCTGGTTAGGTGTCACCGCGACGCGGCCATTGTTTTTTTTGCAAAGGGGCCAATAAACGGTGAGCGTGTTAGCTAAAGTATTCCGGTGACTGTTTTCCATCACATGAGGTGGAAATGTGTCAACCAGGTGCTCGAACTGCGTGGTGGGGATGCGGTTAGTTCATGACTGAGGGATGATTTGAATTTTAGCCTAACGATTAACCCAATCAGAGATAAGGACACGATGGTTGAGAACAGTGATTTTGATAAAACTCCACCAGGAAAATACTTTTGTAAATAGTTTACAAAGCTGAAGGGATAATAAGGGGAATTTGTGAGGAAAATAAAATTTTAGCTGAAACTCTCACGAATGCGACTGAACATACTCTTTTGAACCAGACGGTTCAACTGTTTTTATTTTACCCTCAATATGTTGATATTTTTACTATATATGAATACTTAACTCATCCAGTGATATCTCTAAGGGTTTCAACTCAGCACATTTCCGTTCAGCTTCAGTACAAAGGATGAGTTTAGTAGTATCACTTTCTTGCCGCCCACTTGACTCATGTAATTGTTGGATCAGAACTAAATAGTATTTTGAGAACCCCAGTCAAAAACAAATATCGATAAAATTTCGCGTAAAAATATAGAAAACCAAGGTGGATCGGAATTTAGAGAACGCATTCCTGATCCCAAAGATCCCTGTTTCCATATTATGGTCGTTTGTCGCTACATGGTTTATAAAGCTGTCAAACACCACCTAACAGTTCCGCTCCAAGGAACATTGAGCGCAACATAACCAACGGCCCACTACCCTGATACTCGTCTGCTCAGCTGCAAATCTAGAAGACAGGTTGTCATTCCATGATTCTTCAAAGTTAATCTATTCCTTCGTTGGTGAGTGCTCGGCAAGCTATGTGGGTCATGACTCGGCGTCTATCTCAGAGAATAAATCGCCATCTATCATCTTTCTTTCGAACCGAATAAGCTAACCAAGTGACCAGCGCAGTTGTGAATCACCTGTTCGATACGAACCCAACTCAATCGTTCAGCGTGATTTATCGAGCACCGCCTAATCGTTCGAAGGTCATCCGTAAAAACGCACTCGAAACGGCGACAACAAGGTTGCGTCAGTCATCACTGTGTCATCAAAGGAGACCGGTAAATGGGCCGAATTTACCTAGACCAAACCCTCTGGGAGAAAATCGACGACTCATTCCAAGATTTTACCAATAGAATTCCCTTATTATTCCTTTAGCTTTTTCTGGTGGTATTTTATCGAAAGCATTGCTCGTACCGATTATGTTCTGATTCGTATTTGCCTCCATACCGGTCTGGCCTGTACAGTGAATTTCTATTAGTTTGACATTTTGCTGATTAGTTCACAGTCGATTTGATCACTCTTCGTTTGGAGATACGAACTCCGGTTATCTGAAATGCAACTCGGGTGTTCTTTGATCACATCTCGGGTCAACCATCAGCAATCACATCTGAGTAGACAAATCAGTTTGCACCTCAATCTCATGTAATTTTGCTCAGTGATTCGGGTAGGAACCGAGAAGCTGAAACCTTTAATTGAAGATATGCTCGTTTTACACTTATAAGGACTATTGTACTCTATTCAAGCCACCCTTCATTTCTATGGTGTCCATTTTCCAATGAGATACCACTGAAAGTAATTCTTCGTAGCTTTTTGCGCCTCATTTACAGCTTCATTGCATTCGTTGTGGTGCAGTTTGACAGAAAAAAGTGTTCATTCTCTCTCCGTTCGCTTTATTTGTGAGGAATCTTTTCTATACTAACAACTCCCTCCATCGAATTTCCAGACTAGCGTAGTTGTCAGAGTTATGGTTCATCTTAAAGTATTTTATTCCCGAAATATCAAAACATCCTGCTAAATTTTGACGATGATCTGCAAATGCTTGGGAGCAACTCCCGGATTCATGTCTTCGAAATACATCAAGACAAAGTTAACCGAAACAGAGGAGGCCACTGTTATTCCTATAGGCTATGAACTACAAAACTTAACTCCTCGAAATCGGACTTTTTGGTTCTGCACTTCCTGGACATCCTAAAAACTCTGTAACGTAAAATGAGGAAAATTCAAATTGATGAAATATTTCTGCTTGACCTGATAGCGTACCAGGCGTTGCAACCAAACAAAAAATTGTATTGTATACCATGGTCGCCTAACAGGTAACCTCGGTGGACTTTCAAGGTCGTTTTTGGGCGAGGACAAACTGGAAAGAAAAATACTAGTCTATTGATTGCAACTTTTCTCGAAGGAACCCTAGGATTTTTTGACTACGTGAACCAACATGTAAGTTGAGAGACTGGATTGAAATGTTGGGCAGGAAGGTCAACAATAAGGAAAATCTGAAGCAGCTATCTCAACCCTAACTGCCTCCTGAACACTAGTTTAAAAACAACGTTTTCACAATCCTCCCTTCTGTTCGAGAGTATAGAAACTACAGTCGAAATCAGGGTCCGTGAGAAGAAGATTTTAAGAAGTTTCACCTTTGTGGCTAGACCACGGAAGCCTCGATGGGAGTACTCAAGCCTTCCTAAAGCACGCGAATTGTGGATCCTTCGGGACGTTTACATGCTAATATTAAACAGACCTTGATAAATGTGATGCCAGAATAAGGCAAACGATGTAAAGCAGATTACTGGACATCCACCCCACTTGTAATGGACTCCTCAACACTTGTCATCCCAAAAAGTTTATTTTATTTTATTCTGTAACTGTGCTGCGTACCCCATTTACTTAGTTAAGCAGCAGCAAGTGAACAAACACACTACCGTTCTTAGAGCGACGAACGGCAGTTTACCCCTGAGAGACACGGACTTTAGCTGAGTAGTTGTAATCAACTTATTGAGAGAAGTGACTGTAAGTCCTGCTGTGTTTGTATCAAACGCTAAGCCGTATTTCCCTAACTTGTTTTTGGGTTCCGTCACCGCTCCAAAAATCTCTTCATGGTTTCTATTTTCCAACCACTGGGGTTCGGTCTGAGTTTCACTTTGATTATCCTTGCTCATCAACCAAACATCCCACCAAGTACCTTTTGCACTTAGGCTAAACAAGGCCATTGCACCTTCCTTTATAGGCTACTCTGTAGCATACACGACGTTGGACTGAACTGTCCTGTTTTCTGTTTTGCGGCTAAGAATGTAAAGTCCTTCGCACGTAAAGTCCTTCGCACCAAACACTGCATAAAAATATGTTGAAATCTGTACATGTGGAAATGAGTTCATAAAGGCAAGTTTGACATTCATATAATACCAAAACAAGTGCATCTTGCCTGTCTCCTTGTGTCGCAGAAAGACATTTGCTTAAAACCACCCAGTGAAGTTCCAGTTGCGACTGTTTACTACATTCTTTCTTTCAGATATTAACGACCATAATAGTTGTGTCAGACTCTTGGTTGAAAAATTCACATCGACAATGTCCTTTTGTGAGCGCGAAAACAACCAACAAACTTTGATGGACAGGGAAGGTCCGCCCAATGAGACCAGGTGCCCCTCATCTACAAGCATCTCCTTGATCGCCTCTACGATTGCAACCTTGCCTATGAAACTCTGTTAGCCCGGCTTCAAGAATATTCCACAAACCATACAAATGTGGTAAGATAACGTAACAGCAGATGATATCTCTGTGGATCCTAGTTAGTCCAGAGTTTAGGACAGTGATATTAAGGGTCCGATCTTGTCAGAAATTCTAATGGTTTCAATATTTATTACTAACAGTAAGAATTCAGCGACCTCCGTTTTATTTGGTTAGTTTATCCTTGTCGCGGATAGCTTCCCCAAAATTTTGATTCGTATTCGAGGACTAACATTATCATTGTATGAACCCCACCTTAACAAAACTTGCGTCTCTATTCGCCTGAGGATTATAAGCTGCTTAATTGCTTGGGTGACTCAAACCTTTTCAAATGGCCTCTGGATACCGGACAAAATTATACTTATCGGTAACGACAGATGAGATCTATCAAATTCTTCACAGATCTCTGCCGAAAATGGCTTGAGGCATATTTGTTGGTGATAGATGTTCTCAGCTTATCATCCTTACGTTTGGGGTAACAAATTATATCTTCGTTTTTACTTGCAGTTTTTTTCGGTTGTTTTGTGGAGCTTGTTTAGGTCTGTGCTTCTTTTTGTCATGCACCTTTATATAAGTGAACACGAAGCGCGGGAACCCCGGATGACCCAGGCACTCGTGGAGGCCGAAACACTGCAAAGACGAACAAAGTCAACTGGACTGAAAAACGACGAATCAGGCGACTAGCAGCACGTGGACAAATCTGGTGCGTGTTGTTGAACAAGTCGGCTACGGTCGACTACAATCTCCATCCACTGACAACATATCCGGTCTATAGTGAGGTCGGTTAAAGATAACATACGATCGAGCGGCCAAATTACAGAACAGTGTCTTAACCAGGTTAGTCACGTGCAAAATCGATACACTAGGTTTCGTGTTATCAGACAAGTTAATTTGTCACGTTTTCAATCACGCTTCCTAACACACTTAGATTTTTACATTTCCAGTACATTTCGAAGGTGTCAGTGATGTGAATAACCAACCGATTAAGTCGCTCCTCGTATAACGTTAGCGTGAACTGTGCACCTCTTTCAAACAGTCTAAAAAGGTTACTACCTCCGAACTGTAGTGATCCTGGATGAAGTGTTCCAGGCATTCGGGTAGCTACTGTTACGTACCTCAAGGAAATAAGTCAAGGTGCCATCAATATCTAATTATAAATGCAATCCGGAAAGAGTAGAAATCTTAACTACAGCACAAACGTTTTGCTCAGCTAGATCATTTCCAGATGGTGTCTCAACTTGAAGGAGGCTGTATGCCATTTTCACTGGAATGCGCGCCGAGTTACAAAAAAACCGACTCACATGGATATGTTGGTCTAATCGTCCACAATGTAACCCAACTTTTTTGGTGTAGAGAGCGCATATCAGATAAACCGAGAGAAGCTTCCTTACACCAAACTTAACATGTATGGCTCAGACAACAACTATGGCGGAATGATAAATGAAAGCATCCGACGTTTCGGTAGACAAACCGGATGAGTGGGGAGCGATTAACATCTGACATGCAACAAGCCAGGCAAGTCAGTCCCAAAGAATCGAAAACTTGGCTTGGCTTAGATACAGGAGTTCGTTCACTGCAATATTCGTTTGCTGCAATATTACACTTAAGACAACTAGTGACTCCTTCAGCCACCACAAACTGCAAAAATTTACCGAAATGAATGTAGATATATTGACAAAACGTTGGAAAATCCGCCGTGAGTTTTACTTCGACAATGGATGATATTGCAAGCAAATTGTTCACAATGAAAAGAGGCACATTACTTTCTAGGCGTGTTACCAACAGCCCAAATGCACATAAAAAATGGGCAATTGTCTATTTAGGTTACTCAGTTGTGTCAGAATATCGCTGCTTCTGTTTGGCTCAGATTTGTCGAGGCAGAAATAGCGGCATCTCACCCAGTCTATTGTTTGCTTTCCTCTGAAAATCAGTACACATGGGCGATTACACATCACATGTCCTGAGTGCCCAAAAGCGTTAATTAAGCCATCCCCAAGTCAAGGATCGATACCCTATCCTAGTTAATGATTTCAGTGACCTAGGTTGTTTGAAGCAGTCGAAAGGAGAGTAGAATGCACGTTCTTGATATCGGTGGTATTGGCAACCGTTAGTCATCTACTTGATGTTGGTAACAAAGCCTCGTAGATGTAAATGTTCCTAGTTGATTTACACAATGATAAATTTGCTCTGTAACAAGGTATCCAGTTTGAATTTTGGATCATTCGCTAGAATGAACCACATTTTTTCTGAATAGCCCCCTGAACTCATCATCACAACATGAGAAACTGTGTTTAGTTGACATCACCGAATTCTCGTGTTGCATTGGTACCTAATTGTTCAATGGTACTTAGATTTTTAAAAAAATCGCATGTCACAGCAGACAGTAGATGGCTATCACATCTACAGTGATTGCCCAAAACTAACCTTGTTTACCTTGTTCCTAGTGAGAATCTTATACCTTGCTCATACAAATACTTAGTCCGTGTTCGGTAATTCGTTCAGAAGTGACTTGATACTGAGTGATAAAGTACTCACGTGAACTTTAGCAAAGCAAGCGGTCAAGGTTTTGTGAACATGATGCATCTGCACTGGACTTGATCATTTGGAATGAGTTTTGAACAGCTATTTTCTCTAGGTTTCAGAGACCAGTCCTTAGAACAGTTCTGAAAGTTCTGATAAGTGAAGTAACAGTCGCTTAAGAACCGTCGTGAACATCTGTGTTGTCATCTATGGATTTCAGCTGCAGTGAGAATTGCAGTGGCAGGGCGTACTGTCACAGATTGCACAACAGCTGATAAACACAAGCCATTCAGCTGACTCCAGACGTTCTATTATGTAATGAATGAAGTCCGGCCTACGTTAGCAGCGCGTGTATCATCACACGCAACGCCACTCAACGCACAACCACCGACCGGTCGCCACGCTCCACCAAGCCTCCTAACAAGACACGGCTAATGTAGACTCGCTTGGTGATGAAACCTTTAAAAATCGACTAGCTCAGCGAACGAACCAACGACCGGCCCATATGGAGCGTACAGACTGAACTTCTTAACGATCATTATCCCAGTTCTCCTAGTCCAGCTAATGTGCCCTTTTGCGCAGTCCGAACTTCCGTCGATGTTACCTGTCTTAACTTGCGGTATCTTCTCAGGTGCGCAGAAGGACAAGGCGAGTGCTACATTCTCCTAACAGTTTTCTACTACCAAGCAGATCCTCTTATCTTTCGGTTGGATGATGCGCACATTAATCATTCGCTGGAACATATCTGAAGGGATTTGCCAAAATAATTCCCCTTTTTTTCCTGTCCTGTAGACCCCAGAGGTTGATGTTCCTACTGCTTAGAATTTGAAATTGACAAGCCGCTTGCTATGCTCTAGCTGAAGTGAATGGCTGATCCATGTGGCTCTTGCAGACGACCTGTAAAACGCACGTGACCTTGAAGTCATCTGTTAGTGACATTTTGTAGCAATAATTGTGTGGATCTCGGGCTTATCAGACGTTTATTGTTCCAGCTACGCCATACCAACATTAAGGTGGCTTTTTCGAAGCTTCATGTGCAAAATAGACTCAATCATCCGCAACCTGTGACTGGAATGTTTTAGTAGCTCATTGCTAGACTGCTTTTTTGGACAGAATCACCTGCCTCTTTGAGTTGCTTACTCCATGTTAGGGGTGAGTGCTGTTATTAGGCGAATCCACTCCAAAGAATCTCGGTCAATGTAATATTGCTGAACGAGTTATTGCTGATCAGAACTCTTCACTGGACTGTAAAGCCCGGTAAATTTGAACAGAGAGTAAGAGAGCTATGGATCCACGCATTTTCACTTCTAAAGTGAGGATCTGAACGATCTGTTCGTACCTGCTCACAAAAGGTTCTGTTGAGCCACTTTAATGCACCAAGTACTTAAACCTATTCCATATCCTTTGTTTCATTGGTCAGATGGTTGAACTGAACCTGAACAGAAATTTGGTCACTTCACAGGTGAACAAATATTCGTGTGTACCATCGGAAGTGCTGAAAAATGTCACCAATATAACTTCTGGTAGATCTTCTGTCAAAAACTAGCTATTGGTCCTTGCTCAGAAGTCTTCTATTGCGTTCTTCTCCATATTTCTGTTCTAACATGATCAAATTAATGAATTTAGAGTATCGAACAAACGGAACGATATGCCCTGAATGTCCCACATGGAAAGGTGGTAACACGCTCCCCTCTCATGTTAGAAGTCTGGAGTTCGAACAACCCTGCAGCCAAGAATATGCCCTGGTGATAAGTCCTATCAAGAGGGAAACTCCGGTTCAGGGCTTCTCTCTTTGGTGTGGACTCACCAGACCACTTGCACCAGAACAGGAGGATGAGAGAGACAGAGAGTAGTTTCCTAAGTAGCCGTGAAGCATCGTATGTAACCCTAGCATTATCGGTCAAAGTGAAGTAGTAACCTGTTACAAAAATACGACACACGCTCAGAGGAGTGCCTGGCTTTTCAGAGGCTTCTTCGGGTAGCAGACAGGGCATATTTGCAGGATTAAACAACTATGAGCATATCTGCATGATTAAACAACCGTGCCCATCTTATTGGTTGATCTCTCAGTACTCCTCTTGCCTGCCAGCTTCGGAATTCCGTTCATACCGGGTTGAATACTGCGCTCTTAATTCCGTGACTCAAACACACCTACCCAAAGTTTGGTCATCCTAAGGAAATTGTGTTGCGGACGCCTTGACAGTTTTTCCAGCCGACTGGTTCCACAGCTGATTCTTTCCTTACAGGTACTCTTTGTTGTGGTAGCGATGGGCCTGTCCACATGAACGCGACAACAAACAGGGAATTTCTCGCGGAACTGTTCCGCACCATTTCCGTGCTAAGCCCGAAACACGGCATGCGCTCGTTGAACCAACTGACACCGATCGGACCGGGCAGTTAATTGGTAATTTAAACAGGTGTATGCTGTGAATCCCATCTGGTTTTAGCTCCAACTGATTGTTGAATAAACAAATGAAAAACTAGGCTGACACGGAGAAACTGTCAGCTTCGTGGAAGCCGACGCAACACAGTAGATTCTAAGTAAGCCCTCAGAAATATTAAGG
The DNA here is from genome assembly GCF_000715545.1 of Opisthorchis viverrini. Classification (NCBI taxonomy): domain Eukaryota; kingdom Metazoa; phylum Platyhelminthes; class Trematoda; order Opisthorchiida; family Opisthorchiidae; genus Opisthorchis; species Opisthorchis viverrini. Next base: position 2,196,439 of record NW_008751666.1, read on the forward strand.
CACACACATCGCACATATGACCAACATCATGTAGCTACCATCCTCTTAAACAAAAGGGGATCTGCAAATGGTGATCAACCGTTCAGATACGGTTCGCACTATTCCGCAGCCATTAGTAGGTTGATCTGATTCCAAGTTAGCAAGAGACATGCCTACCTAGAACCCGACTGACTCTGATATTGCTACTATGGATTAACTGCCTATTCAGCTGACTTTTGATGAACCTACTCGTGAGTGTGGTAGCAACCGAAGCCAACAACGGAGGAACAAGACCGGTTAACAGATGGGTGCATGGTGCTCCTGTCTGGGGATCCTGCTCCCTCAAAGAGTAAACTAACAATATTAGTGGCTTGATCTGCTGCTACGCAAAGGAGTATAAATGGATACTATAGGCACATATGAGAGTTCAGGTAAATCCAGGTATATTTATGATGTTAAACTTAGAGGGACCGCGCATCATTCCTGTCAAAACGATATGCATTACTTACATCTCAGACTCGTCCCAGTTCACGCACACTACATTGTTGATCCCTATTGATCATCTGATTCGATTTCCGTTTGAAAATCGCTTAATTACTTACAGTGCGTTTGTTTATCAAATCCATCAATGGCATTGGAAATCAGATGCCTGCTTGTAATTTATCGCCTTTCATTTGTTTCACAACAGTGGTACGAGGAATGACAGAACTAACGTTGCTAAAACTAATACGTCGATGCACGAACAGTAGCAGAATCTTGTAAATCAGTAACAATAATTCTCTGGGCAAGTAACACAGTACCTATCAGAAACCTCAGAGAACACACCCATGATACTGAAACACCATATATGAGAGATTCAGCCAGGCTCCAGGTGAGTTTCCCCTCAAAACCAAGGTGATATGTAACTGAGTGTATTTGTTGTAACTGATGACCTCATTCACAGATAATCTTCACGAAGTTTACGTGGCATGCGAAGCATAGATAAAGGAGGATAAAACAAACACGGACACCGGGTGTAGCGTTAAGGTCCAAAGACAGTAAAGCAAAACTGCGTGAGGGTACATGACAGTAAACAACTACGGAAAACTGTTCCTTCCAGAGTGCCGGGTGAAGTTCCGTGTTGCAATCGGTTTTCACGGCTGACCGAGGACATAAGCTTACCTATATTTTTGTTGACATATCAGCAATCAAACTATCAGTTGTTACAAACCTGGTACCTATGGATCATAGGTAGCAAGCTCAACTACCTATCCTCAAGACGGGCGAATTGGGAACCATCGAATGTATTCATGACTGAGGAGGGTGTCGTGACATACCCCCTGTATTTTATCCCAAGCAGATAAATAAGCACGCACGGTTATAAGTCTGCTGTGCCTCCCTCCGCCGTATCAGCTGTACCGACCAGAAAATTAATGACAACGAGCAGTCCGCTAGTTATTTTCAAAACAACCGTTCTGACATGAGATCGCACTTCAGAGTAAATGTACTAAATTGCATATAAATGACCGGTAGCTCAGCCTCACGGTTTTCAGCCTGCCATTTCTAGTTCAGCATTGCTCCTTGACAAATAAAACTCCCATTGCTAAAACATGGGTACTGAGGGGCTTTTCGGCATGATCAAGAAGCCTCAAAAACCAAGTCCATTGTGTTTTGCGGATGGTATTACATGTTCTATGAGGTTCTTCACAACCTCCTGTATGTACCGTGTGCATATTTCGTGGTGACATCCATGCTGATCCACTGAGAGGGATACTGTATCAGTCACAGTTTCATTATCGTCATCACAGACACGACTACATTACTAATACATACCGGTGCTTAACTGCCATCCAGGCATGGGAGACGAAGACCCTAACAGGGATCTAGGAAGTGATAGAAGCCTCACTACTGAGGTCGGATGAACGTCATGCCTCATAGGTTTTCCAAGCACATACAAGGGGAATCGCGTTGGGCTCCAATCGGGAAAACTCACACAACAGCGCTCAACCGGATCGTAGCTGCTCTCCTTTGCCAGTGAGAGTTGGGAGCGAAAAAGACGGTTTTGCTTAGTAGACGGTAGTCTGCATACCTGATTCATCGCCCACACATCTTTCATAAGACTTATCTGCTGTTCGAGAGAATCCGATTCACTATACAACATTTGCTTGCGGACTGTCTAGTAGCGTACATGCTGCAACACCTACACGACGGAGACAGCGGTGATCAAATTCTGAGATCGCTCTTGGTCTTCAGTTGGCAGAGGTCAAGGATCACAGCCACTGAATAGGATCATCCTCGTAGTCTGTCGTAGGCACGGTCAGTTAGTCTGACTGATATTTTTTCTGACGTCAAACTTTACGCATGTTGGAAGATGCTACCCTCGCCTTGGTAAAGCTTGGACCGAATCCACCTTTAACAGTACAATCATGGCTTATGAAGCTGCCAAGGCAAATAAACCTAGCGGCAGACTCAAGTTGCTCATTCTTAAGTTTTAAAGTGGTATGTGGGAGTGGAAAACCGTGAAGTTGAAATGTTTGCTTTGAAATTGAAGACGTCATTTCAGAACAGATAAATTCCGTTTTTTAATTCGAGGTTTGTGCGGACAGGACAGTGATAAACGTCTCCAGTGTAACTCGAGACGTATTTCGACACCCGGAACAGCGGTACTTTGAATAGTAGATCCCATTGCGGTGTGTATGTTATAAAAGTGAGAAATCGCTGACGAAGCCTAGTAGTTATGAGGAATCCTTCTATTATTGACCCTGACACCACAAGAACTATCAAAACCGGAGGAAATAAGAATATCTAAAACCTAGGAGAGATTTTTTCACCCCATATATATGGTGTCAACGACTCCTTTGATGCCAAGGAAAATCGTTACGTCTTATCAGCGGTACGCGCGAAACTGCTCAAGCACTTGAAATGATATGAAGATTTGGTTTACGCATCGCACTGTCTGATACTCTAGGACGCACACCTCCCGCGATGAGGTCGGAATTCGCGACAATATTAGAGCGGGTGGTAGAGTTACAGAGTAAAGATCGGACCTCTTAGATTGAAGCAGTCCATTATGGTGCTGTTTTCTTGAATAAATAAACAATTACTGATTGGTTCTAGAGTGTTGGAACCCATTCTCATTCCCAACTTACTTTCGACAACCTGGTCTGAGAGGTAAAAGCGAGAATATCATAAATGAGAGATTCATTTGAGTCTCTCGTGAAAACCAAATCGATTTGCAAGTGAGTGTATTTCCCGAAAGCCACCATTTTCTTTATAAAAGCCCGATTGGCGCTCATCCCGTCCAGCGGTCTGATGATGCTTCAAAGTAGAAAGGCATACTAGTACCTCAGAAACTGAAGGATGTAAATTCACAAACCATGCCAGGTTGATAAGATACTCTGTTTCAGGGCAGATAGCCAAAAGAATTTGTCTAACTATTCAGCCAAGTTATGAAGATTCTGGTTCTTATTTCATAGTAAATTTTTAAAATTCACCAACAGTGAGTTTTTCTTCTCTTCCATTTTGCGTGTCAGGTGACAAAATTCTCGAACATTTTCCGGCTACATTAGCGCCCTTACTTCCAACAGGTTTTCCAGTCCGCACACAAAGTTTGTGTGGGCTGATTTGAAGGAACACAACGTCCGGCATCGAGCAGCGACAACGACCATTCTGAAACCCAGTGTCTATCAACAACACCATATGCTGAGTTCCCTGTCGTATGAATGGCGGTGCTTATCACATTCCATTTAAAAGTGACGTCTCCTGGGGTTTTCACAACTTAGTTTGATAAGCTTGACCTTTGCGTAGGAAAGCTTTTCGAAAACCGAGCGGATAATTTGCTCCTTCGGTCTCCCCAGAGAAAAATATCAAAAACGTAATCTGGACAACAGCATGATTTGACTCGAAGTGAGTGGTTGAAAGTAAATTTAAAGGCCCAGCGTTAATGGCTACGTGGTTAACCTGGTTTCACCGCTGTCCAGCAGTGGGTGAACGCATGGTCACCTACTAACGTCCATTGTGTTTGAATTTAATATTACTGGTGAGCAACTGTGACCAGTAAATAGCTGGGAGAATCAACAACGTGATATTATGAATTTGTTTACGCTAAACAAACCACCATATTGTGTCTGTGATAAACGAATACAGCCCACTTGTCCAAAGCGATCATCTGAGAGTAGGATAATATCCGACATCCAGAATGGACAGAAATTATTTCGGTTAGTGCGGGTTCTTAAGAAAGTTGGCAAAGGGTGCGAAGGCGGTCATTTGCAGTGCTCAGCCGAGTAAGGAAACTCGAGAGCTGAAAGCGACACCAACGCCAGCATTCCCACCTTAGTAGATGTAGAATCACTTGACGTTCACAGGTGGTAACGTCAAGATAACCAAGTTACCTTAAGCTGGATTACCATACACGGATTTTGCATTCGAGTCCATGAAATATTGAAAATATCTTTTGATTGACTGTCCGCAGTACGCGCCAAGGCAGCTCGTCGGCTAGTTTTAACGTTAAGGGTGGCACTATATGCAAAGTGATGAAGTCTGGGGAGCGGACAAGAAGCGGCAGAGTTGAGCGTACGACTAGCCGCTTCTATAAATTAAACACTGACACGCACACGGCTGCGGACCACAAAATGGCCATCGCGAGATGTGACAAGAAAGAAGTTCAGAGAAAATACTGAGAACAGATGGGAGATATCAACAGCTGCCTTCTTCGTTTACCCGCCCTGGTCTACACGCAAGTAAAGCAACCCGGCTGATGGCACAGCGCGACGGCCATTGGGGCATGAAATAATCGGTGTTCGCTTATTTCATTGGCGCCGAGGCACTGTCACGGCGACCAAACCTAGATAGAAGGACGGTTAAGGGCGCCCCAACCGAAGCTTTTGGCTTACCATGCTGGTTGCAAGACGGTGGTGTTTGTTTTTCGGCGACCAGATTGGTGCAGCTTTTAGGGAACATGTCCATCATGTCTAGATATGTTCCCAAAGCCAGCCAGAGCTTTTTCACATCTCTCACAGGTTCTTTACTATGCATGGTGATCACGAGCATACTGGTAAATGTGGCTGCTATCTAAATCAGAAGGATTTAAACAAAGCTGTTCACCAGCCCTGCCATCAATCCGACCATTTCATTATTGTGGTTCAATTAGGACACAGTGTGCGCAATAAAAACTGAAAATATGTGCACAGATGAAGATGTGGTTATCCCAATTATTGGCTGCCCATCTGACTTGATGCTAGTAGGTGGTTCTTTGGGTTGATGTGCTCATTATATGAAGAATGCCAACGCTTGACTGCGTGATCACCGACGAGCGTAGCAAAGAGTAAAACCAGGGGGTTATCTGATAACAGGTGTCTTAAGGTTCATTCAGTTACCTAAGAAACGGGTAAAGAAATGAGCGTTGATGAATAAGAATGCAGAAACGACAAACAACGCCTTTGAACGGGACTCGCACCCGTGCGCTACTGCTCATCGGACAGTTTCCCTACCGACCCAGCTGCTGTAGACCGCACAAATCCTTATCTCATCTACACCAGTTGAAACAAACGCTTTTCGAATATATGGGCCACAACCGTCTCGTCCAGTGTGAACTTTACACGTGAAGCCCACTAACTGCTCTATCAGACATCACCTACTTATTCATTGAGCGGATGCTCCATAACTGATCGTGAAACTCAAGTACATATGTTGGACGTAAGGATGACTGAATGATAGTGGCCCAAATCTAAAACCGACTACCGAAATGACAAAGCGACAAAGCCATCCAGGTTTTTTTTCAAGATACACTAGCACTAACGGCTTGAACGTCCAGAATCCCATTTCAGCAATGTGTGCCCTCGGTCGCAGTCAGTAATTAGTGTCTATAAATAAAATGCATTCTCGGTTAACTGTTTTTTTTGCCACTGGCGTGCGATCACTGCATGCCTTCCGTGAATTTTTTGTGAACTGACTTCCTTGCATCCATCAACTTACCAGTGCTAAGTGTCACAACAACTCGGACAGCATCCCAAATATCGATCAAAGGTGCTCAGGTTCGTACGGAAGAATTTCGGTGCCATTTGCTGATTCACTAATAAATCAATAAAACAGCAATGCGCGAGTTGTTTTGCTTCGAACATTTCGATTGCCATGGCCAACTTTGCCTTGAGGACTCACAAACAGAGGCGTTAGCAACAAGAAGCACACATGATGAAAATGAGTTTCACGCAGAGTGAGGTGGTCTGTAGGGTGCACTTTGAGCCGCGTCTCAAATGAGACGGACCGTGGAGAATGCACATTTTGAATGCCATAAAAATAAAAACTTCTGAAGAATGATGGGGAAAACTTGTTGGCGGAAAAGTAACCAAGAATTTTGTGTTCGCACAATCAACGAACTATCCGACGGCAGATGCATTCACCAAAGAAGAGATGTGAAAAATAAACACCTTTGCAACTTGATGGCCTTTCTTTTCCATTCGTTATGGAGAGCATTCTTTCTCCGAGAAGAGGGCTATTGCTTGCTGAATAGGAAGACAGTAACACCTTTCAGTTATGGAGCGTGTACGTTCCCGTAAAATACAGTTTACTGAGACCATATGGACGACCTTCCCATTCGTCATTCTGATTACCATTTTAATACCCATTATTTCCGGACACTTTTTTCCAGAAATGTGTTCATCAGAGAATGAACCGGATGTACAATCACCCCGCAATGAAATGAGTGTCAAACGTTACTTATAAATTGAATAATTAAATTAAATTAAGCAGCGAGACCTGATTGTACGGAAACTCATTCTGTTGATGAATACACGCTTATAAACCTTTGCTCCAAACCAGCTATCTTTGAGCACATTTAGCGAGATAAAAACAAAAAACAAAATCGGCGTTCTACGAACTTTTGGGTGACCAGGAGAGTGTGGTTCAAGGAAACAGAATGTTTGCGCGAGAAGCGCTCTGGGTCCTTGATTGCCTTACTTAACAGCTTATGTTTCGGTCTACTCGAATTTAATGTCAACCTGCGCACCTTGGTCAGCTTACAGGGATGTACGCACTCACAACGAGCCTGTGAGTGCGCTGTCGCTCTGTTTAACAAGGGAGAGATCGGAATGGGTCGAGCAAAAAACTCAACACTTTGGGAAGTAGAGAACGCTTAGTGGCAGCATCCATAGTATACATATCTTTGAATGCATACTTATGTTCGGGCCCATCAAAGAGACAATTTGTTATCCGAATGACTTCCAGGTATCTCAAAGCCACCTGATAACTTAATGAAGGATATTGAAGCATTGCATCGTGCGTATTGCATCGCATTGCGTGGGCTGGATTCCGGCGGTCTTCAAAGTGGTTACCGTGGTAACAAATTATTCAACTCTCTAAGCTTCGTGTGAGATCACAGAAAAACTGGTGCGCTTGTAAGTTTAATCACAAGAAACGTATTCACGATGAAGAGAAGAATAATATAACCCATGTTTCAGAACAAAGATTCATTGGAATTCGGTAACTGAGGTACTGGAGATATGCAAGCAACAAGTTTTCGGACCAAATGAGTCGTAGAGGCAGATAACAATTAGAATCTGAGTCACCTGTGAAAATGAAATAAATATGTGTCAACTTGCTCATGATACTAATCTGAAAGAACATGAAGACAACCGACGCACCACATGCCGACAACACGATAATACGAACGGTGCATGAATAAACCAATTAAATCAGGGCAGAGAGAAGAACACCATCGATTTGTTTGTAGCTGGAACCAACAAACTTTCCGCTCTTTGGTGTCTCTGACCCATACAGATGCTCACGTATCCTCTGAGCAACTTGCCATATTATGTACCCGACATATTCCATTGAACGTTGGAAGAAAAAACAATACACAACCCGAAAGAATCCAGAATTCTCGTTTTTAACTCTTCAGGTACCTGGTGATTCCGATGCGACGGCTGGGAACTGTGCTAAGACCCAGAGGCGAATGCGCTTTAGAGAACTGAACACCAGTAAGCAGTCGTCTTTGAGTTGACCGGTTCAATCAAGATTAATGAATCTCAACGTGATACACAGTTTCTCCGTCGTGTCGACATACCCTCCGAAAAGCGACAGCTTTGAGACTGAGAAAGACAGTTCCTGCGGCATCTCTGGTTAGCAGGAAGTACATACAAAGTTATTCCATATGGAGATGTGAGTGCCCAGATCTGTCGAGTAAGTCCTGAGGAAGCCTATGTTGGCAACCTATTCGGGGTAGAGCCTCACCGCTAAGATAACGGCTATGCGCTTAGCCTCATTTGTTTCTAGCTTGCACAAGCCCTCACATCATGTGACTTGGAGACCACCAGCTGGAAACCGGCCTTGGAATCGGACGGATTGGCTGTCCGCTACCGATAGGGAGCTTCGACGGTACAGTGTTGGTCATACCAAAGCACGCCACTTGTGTCTAATCACGGCACGGTTCAAGCAGGCGTAACTATTCGCCTTGCTTCTCGAAAAAATCGGTTGATGCAAAGCCATTCAGTTCATCGCCAACAAACCGCCTCAGCAGCTCAATATTATCTAGTTGAGTTAACTGAGGAACTTCCAGAACCTGGTCGGAAGAGTAATGGTCTGGATAGCGACTAAAAAAGTAAAATCAACCATATTCACAGTCTTTGATACTGTCTAATCCAGGTTGAATACCGGCTCTGCTCGAGATAAATGACACTGAATGAAACCAGAAGACCTCTACAGAAGCAATAAAGCACCTGCTCCAGTTAGTTTGCATTTCGCAATATTCAAAGAAAGTGGTTACTGCATCGTGGCTCTGCTTAAGACTTTACTCATAAGTAGCTAGAATGGGCAAAAAAAGACCTACAGAATGGAGCTCCGTCATGGCTATCCCTGCTTTCAAGAAGGGTGTAACAACACCCTGCGAAACCAACCGGGATATCAGCCTAGTGGGTAAAAGTTCCAAGGCCTTCTCTGGACTTATCCTTCAAAGGTCAATCCATCATCTGACGAGNTCAATCCATCATCGGAAGAGTCAAATTTGCGAGAATCAAGTTTGGTCTCTTCCTGGCCGGGGTTGCAATGGTCGTATATTCACTTTTGACGGGTGCTGGAACTACGCCACTCTTTCCAATGGCCAATGGTGATCGTCTTGCTCGATATCAAATTTGCATGCTGCTGCTTTGATTGTCAGAAACTGTGGCGATATCCGTCGAGGAAGAATGCCCCTACCATATTATTTTCTCTTATGGAGGCATTATATGACTCCCTATGCGGAGATGCACCCGTCTAAGGTAAATCCTCTCCCTGAGTTCACCAAATCCAATGTCGTCAGGCAGGGGTGTACTCTCTCGTCCTTTCTCTCTAAATTTATAATCGATGTGCTGCTTTGGTGTCCTTCATCTGCCTCCTTTGTTTAGGTTATCATCATCGATAGCAGAGCATCAGTGCCATACCACTATGACTTATGTGAAAGCCTTATTGTGAAGAAAAATAAAAGTGGCCTACCGCAACCAGTCCGAAGTACTTACATCTCCCAGCACTCATTCATACAATCTAAATAGAAAGGGAAAACAAGACCGTCAATGGCGTCGATTGGCAACCACACCTTGCAGCGTCTCTATCCCCTAGTTCGTCCGTCTAAGTTGGCTCGAAAGTTAGAAAAATCACTAGTCAGATCAAATCCAGTTCCCAATCACCATTCTATCGTTTCTGCGTGGTGGACAACAGAGTTTCTGTCCTGGTGATGTCAACTCCTTACACTTTCACGCCTTAACAAAAAGGATTCTAACTCTGAATAAACAAGCCTTCTTATACATTACGTCTTCCGTTTTTGACTTGTGCTTTCAAGTTGAAATTGGGCGGAATTCGAGGTTTGTTCATACAATAATGGAGATTTGCGGATTAAATGCTCGGAAGCTATCTTCGTAATACCGAACATGCCGAATTTTCTTATCACAACAGTACCTGTGACGGGGTCAGTCGAATGACATTTTCAGGCGGCGGTACGACTTTACTCTTACATACTAACCTCAGGAGCAGCATCCAATTCCGGTCATAATAGATGTGGCAGCTGAAACCCACAAGAAGGTGACCGACTAGACGCGCATCATATTTCGGCTCTGGTATAACGTCACCACCAGTCTTCAAGTGAGTGATGTTTAAAAAAGGCTGTTTGTCTAACCCATCTTCGAAGTTGGAGGTGAAAAAAGGGATTTATAAAAAGCCAAATGTTTACAGACACAAACGGTCGGCAGACAATGCCATTGATGATGCCTCGAGCCACCTGTCGTCTTAGCTTTCAGGAAAAAGGCAACGGAAGAGAAGCTGTTCCTTTTGTTATTCATCATACTTGCAGTCTCAGGACCCTGGTTTTTAAAAGAGGGACGGCTGTCTTGATAACAGCTCCAGTGGAATTCGTTCGTCGTTCAATTCAAACCACTATATCACCACTAAGAACTCTCAATGCAGTACTTTAGCTGAATTAATGTCTTCGAGCACGCTGACAGGTTTGAGCATAAGCCCACTGGGGTCATCATCCATGCCGTTTGATGACATTTATGGCATCACGATAATGATGGCTGTCGGGCTAATAGTGTCAAGTGCGCGTCTGCAAATTCAGTCGGAATGTCGGAGATTCACATCTGATTGCCTATGAAAGTAAGCTAAAATAAGCAACTTGTGAATACGCAGCCTTCTGCTCTAGTACTTGAAAGATTTGCTCGGACCACCATCAAATGGTTAAAGTAATGCATGCAAATCAAGCGACGCCATACAAGACTGTTATCAATGCTGCTAGCGATCAGTCCAACCATTCACATAACGGTGAGACTTAGTCGAAGATTTTGTCCACGTACAGGAGCTCAAATCAAGTGATGGAAATTTCGCTGTGACGAAATGTGTTGCAATGCTTTGCAGGCGCAAAAAAGCGGAGGAATACTGTGACGCCGAAACAGGTAGTACAGGAAAGAATGATGTAGTGGAATTTCAGTGAATGATCTGCACCGATAACTGGAGGCTGCCTCGCTGTAGCCATTCCATTTAATATCAATAGAGCATAAAACACAGGACAGACAAACTACTCGACTCCTCCATGACACACCAAAGATGACGAGAAAAGGTAAGATAACTCCGGGTTTAGATAATGCATTTCCCCGGCTCCAGACCTGATAGTTTTCCTTGTCTTATGGATGTCAGATGTCAGCAGATGAGGCGCGTGTGAAGAATTCAGCGTGTGTCCGAGCGAGGGGAACGCTTTCTGCATCGCTCTCAGTGTGCTCTAAACACGGGGACTCATCAGATTGGTGAGCCTGGACGAACAGAAAATCGTTTACGCTCTAACCCTCGCATTAAAGAATATTTGTAGAATGGGAAAGTCAGCATGGAAGTAAAAGTTACCGATATTTGATTTGTTTCTGCGTAAGTGTAAGTTTGTTACACCCTATTAGGAACATCGAACTAAATGGTTATGAGCACCCAATCAGTAGTGCGGTTAACTCGCACTCAGTTGTCTCTACACGTGCTGACTCGATTTTGAGTAATTAGTTCCCTAAGCTGGCAATTGAGTGAACTGCAGTGGTCCAATTCGCTTTTCAGCCTGGGAAACCGCAAATAGTATTCAGTCGACTGTAGGCTTGCATTATAGACTTAAGGAGTGCGGACAAAACATTACTGCTGCTAGTTTTAGAACGGTTGTCGTTCATCTTTGCAGGATACAAGCCCGGAATAGGACCCTGGCCGTACAACAGAAAAAAGGACGTTCGCATAAATCACTAGCTCAAAATGCAATGTCTGTAAAGTCAACGAAATTGGGAGGTATCTAAACACGATCTACCAAAGAGGGCTTTAGTTTCCACTCGATGAACTCAATCATGAAATCTTGCAATGGGCTGACAACAACAATGTAAGATGAAGCGAAACAAGCTATAGTCAATCTGCAGGCCACTTAACACTTATCAAGCTCAGTTGATGTGATTCTCTGCGCATAGCTGCAAGTCCTACAGGACATGGCAGGTAACCATTCTAAATTGTCAGCATGTAGTCACTATCAAGCCGAAAAGTCAGGAAAATTTTTGTCTGTCAATGTGCGTTGATTCTGTTTTTGGTGGTGTTTGCATGAAACACCAGATCAGTTTCAACACAATATCCAGATGCCTTCTTTTCCGTGCTGTTCGAAGGTGTAGGTATCTTGTCCTTGATGGTTTAATCCGAGGATATCAGACCTTTCTCAGTGGATCCCCAATGGGTCCGTTTCTTCCCACTTTTCACCAAGGTCTTTCCTCAGTTGTACGTGTAGTGAGCACCAGTAGTTACCACAAAACTGCTGTCTATGACAACCGTCTTCTGCGATATGCAATGGATGTGGGGATAGATAATGTGACAATCAGCTGTCAATCAACCAATCATCAGCAATAAACCACGTACCATAGGCATATTGGTTCCAGCTGCTACAGTTTCGAATTAAGATGCCAGCGAGTTTATCAGGGTCTGGACAGTTTAGAAATCATCAAATGGTGAGATCGTGTTCTGACCTCCCATTTTCGAAACCCGTGAGTTGGTTCTTGGACCTACAGTTTCGTGGCATTTTTTCACGTAACCGGACCGGTAGCCTTCCTTTGGGAGTAAAATCGTTCTTCTGGGAACGAAGCTACGGATTCCTAGGATGTGGAATATCTAATTATGGAAAGCTGGAAAAGAATCGTTGCTGTGGCGTATCCTGGGTGAATTTCTTGGCTTAAGGGGGATTACCGTTGTCCGGTCTGAATTTGCAAGTCATCCTTATCTAAAGTGTCACATGACAGGCCACCGGATTATGTAGTGCACTGCGAATTCCGACTACCTAACCACTGTTTCAAGCCATATACTACTGTACACTAGAGTACATCCATACAATATAATGGCCCACTAAACCTTCCATCGTCTTTCTTCCTACACCCGTCATTTTCTGCCTGATTCGATTCTTCGCTAAACGGGTGTATGCGCTACTGGATTTTACAGTGGAATCGAACACGCTATACACAAATCCACTCAGCTGATCATTTTCTTGCATTTCACCAACTTTAACCAACAACCCTGGAGTGGTATTTACTGATTGGTTCAAATTTCATGAGGTAAGCCTACGAAAAAAGTGATATACGCCTGCTATACGTCACCGAAGCGGCAATTTTTTGTCACCTGACCGCACAGGAGAGAAGACCAACACAAAAAATCGAACATGGGGATGCAGATTGGTGACGCAAAATGACGCAAGTCGTTGTGCTAGCGTTTGTGTGGCTATGGCAACTGGGCGATATTTCGTCGTCATCATGACGAACGGCTTACTAGCCCACCAAACTCAAAAGTTGCTGGGATGACACCGGGATTTGTTTGTGGCGTTCTCAAGGCCACGAACCGAACGGAACAGGTTGTGACAAACTGTCCCAAAAACGTTAGGCTGAATTTTGCTACCAAAGCCGACAATAGGCATTGGGGGGTAGGGAAATTTGTGCGCCTACAATGCCCACTTCCATGAATAAATGCGACGATAAATTTATTCCCTCCGAATCACAAAGATCTAACCGAACACACGATAGGAAGCTTCATCGGCGGCCACTATTTTGGATGACAGAGGGTGATAACACGGCTGAAGTGTACCTCTTCTGTCACCGGAATATTATTGAGCAGAACCTGTCTATCGGCCATAGGAAATCAAGAGGCCTGACAAACCTAGGCAGAAAATGGCAAGCGGATGAAGCAAACAGTACCATGTTGTTGTCGGGTTTCATAGGTCACAGTTCGTCAGTAGACAACGCAGTGTGAGCTGCGAGGACTTGATGAGACTTTGTATGCAGCATGACATGACATTCGAGGACGTTCAATATGCCCTGTTGACGTCTCAGTTTACGCAGCTTTCGTGGATAACCGGAGTGCGATATCCGGCTGCCGAACTTTGCGCTAGTAGCCATCGGCTTTGCAGGTTCGTCCCGCATGGACGATCTAGAAATATCCCATCCAAACTCTGTTAACAGCCGGTGACTTTTCCAATGACGCACTAGACAGAGTGAGGATCCAAAATGTGTATCGTCTGCAGGAATCTAAATTCTACCGATC
>NW_008751666.1:2210728-2235229 GCF_000715545.1 Opisthorchis viverrini
TCCCATCCAAACTCTGTTAACAGCCGGTGACTTTTCCAATGACGCACTAGACCAAGTGAGGATCCAAAATGTGTATCGTCAGCAGGAATCTAAATTCTACCGATCATCGTGTGCTGACCATATGACAAACTTGTACGCGTCCTGAAATGGCCAAACTGACGGATGTCACGTGATGTCCTTTTCCACGCAACCTGTCGTGCCCAACGAATCGCACGCAGTGTCACCGAATAGACCACAAATTTATTGTGATTCATGCACTGCACTAAACTATGGTGCGAGTCCATATCTCTGACCGAAACTATCATCGTACACGGTGGCATCGATCTGACATAACCTGAGGCACCGCAAAGAACAATACTCGGATCGCATCCATTCCTTACAGCTAACTCACAATCTTCTCCTCGTTCCTGGTGCCCGCAGAGGTTTATGAGCCTTTTAATCTGATCAAAAACATTCACAAAGCTGATCCGTCCCGAAACAATTCCACATGCACATTTTCAGCAAATAGAACCAACAGTGTTCCTCAGGCAGGCATCTATGTACACAGAAAATCAAGATATTCAATTCGGTGTCCATCAACGGTCAGCAATGCAGCTGGACGACCTGAACCTCCCGTCCGCTTCAGGCTCGCACCAATAATAGGCTGTGCAAGTCTGGAAGCAGTGCCATAAGAACGATTTTCGTTTGAACAGTCCAGTGGCTACAAAGCTGGCAGGTTATCGGTGTATCCTAGCAACCGTTCGGTCCCACAGAGCATCGTCTGTTATGACGCCAATCGTAGCATCGATCGAATCGTGGACACCTTTTCGGTGCTAGAGTTATTCGCGGTTCAGACTAGATACGTGCATGTAACTGATGCAAACGATTCTTCACGAACAGTACGGGAGCGCATAAGCAAAACACAGCTGGGATAATTTAACTTTGTTAACGTCACTTCTGGAGCAGATTTGTAGCGAACAGCGTTCGGGCCTAAACTGAGACAAATATGTCACCGATAACCTGACTAAAATGTCTTCCGGTTGTTCGCAGCGATCGGCAGAATTTTGAGAGCATCGCACTGAAGATATAATCGTAATGCCTAGAAGTTCACGTTCCCAAGTCAAAGATTCGAGATAAGTTGACCGACTGAGCATCGTCACTTTATCCTCTCGACCTTAACCGTCCATCCCCCCATAAACGCTGAAGCCATTACTAACCCTCCGAATTACTGTTGTTTCGTACTTCCGACCAGGAACCAATGGAAATAAAAGAGGGGACTTGAAATATACGCATGGTTTCCAGCGTCCACATTGAGCTGATCGAAAACTATACACTAATTCGACGCCGCAGAATTTCGAGGATAATTATCTCCAGTTGACATTATACCAATAACACATAATATGAAACACCCCCTATCCCGGCTCGGCGCGTAAGGTCACGTCTACGGATAATTTTCCTGCGTTACGGCAGTATTGCTCTCAACTATCCGTTCGAGTGGCGAGTGTGGATAGACATATTGTCGCAAATGCTCGTAGGCAAATCGGTGGCCACATGCGATGTTGCATACCAGCCGAAAATAGGTGGGCAGCTGACGCGAAAACAGCAAAACGAAACACAAGCAGCGTTTCGAACAAAAGCAAGTCAAAGGGTTCGGTACGGGATCAGAGGTTAGATCAGAAATAGTCTAATCAGAATATTCTGCGAAATCAATTGTTTGTTTTTGTTACTTATTTGTATTTGACTGTGTTTGTGATCGCACGTGTTTCCTCTGCGTCACCATACTCAAAAACAGGTCGCACGGGAGCAGCTACGGAAAGAATCCGTTCCAACAGACCGTCGTCACGTGCAGAGAAATCAGCGAAAGATAAAAACATTTGTAGGACGTTGTGGGGTGAAATGTTTAAAATCTAACGAACAAGGTCGACTTCTGGTAGACCAATACCCGTTGAACAGAGAGCACAAAAATATAAGAATAGACGTCAGTGAGTGTGAGTAGCAAACTCCAGTTGACAGAGAAGGGGCAGTTGTGAATGAATTGCAAGATCACAGTGAATGAGTAAGAACCAAAGCACGACAGGAGATCGGTCCGTGTGAATCTGAATTAGAAAGTTGTCCGAATGCACGGACGAATCCCGCTAGAATCGAAAGACTGGCAACCAGCCACTCATCTACTCAGCGATTTTGCAACACTGGATGACTAGTCTGAAGATGGCGCATGGACTCCCTGTAAATGGTTCAATCTACTGCTGTACATGTCGTTAAGATCTTCGGTCAATCTATCGGGAGACAGCCAAACGCTTGAAGGAACGAAAGACCCGAGTGGTTTTAACAGGATGGGGCTCAACGACGCAGACAATAGTAACCATATAGTGCTTGTCAATGGAACGAAGATACTGGGAAGAGAATGAAAACAGGTGTAACTGGAAGGTAAACAGTATGAAACAGTGATAGCCGTGAAAATAGCATCACTAATTATTTCACTTATTTTTCACGCGGTTATCCTGACGGGCAGCAGTAGTTTTGTTATCAGTCGATAAACAAGAGTGGATGGAAAAATCCAGCTAATTCCGATCCAGTGGGCGCTTGCGCCTCAAGCACACAAGAAACAGCGACTGTTGAACGGGAAGCTGCCGAAGACGCAGTATGTCTGGACTGCGTACGAGTGCTAGACCATGTTGCATGTGTGTTGCTGGTTGTAGTGATCAGGGATGCTGATTGGGGCGAAGCGGTGGTAGATGGGAACAGAGATGAGGGTGGTCCACGCGAGTGAGGATTCGCGGAACCGGTTAGGCTAGTAGGTCGAAGTAACCCAGAAGAGGTCGTACTTGGGGATGTTGTGATGGCTGATGCACGGTTATTCAACTGGGGTTGACTGCGGGATCCAAGTGAAACTAGGGCAGAAGGTGGTATATAGATGGAAGTTGAGATAACGGAACTGTGGGTATCACCAGTCAATCGGGTGATCCTGACAGATGGATCCTCCGCAGTATCCGCCGTCCCAAGAGACTGCGAATCAGCCGAAGATGGATTCTGACGGGTTGTACGTGAAATAACTAATGTCCGCACTGGTGAAGTGCGCCGGAAGTTGGCAGTGTATGCAACGGTTGAGGTTCGTTGCTGATTCAAAACGTCTGAAGGATCAGAACTGCGCCTAGCTGGAAACGAATTATTTCCTATCGGGGTCCGCTGAGGATGGCGGGGAGATGAAAGACGGTCAACAGGCTGTAGACTGGTTCTAGTCCCTTCGCTTCCACTGACGCCAATGCCTGAATCACCGGTTTGGCCAGATGCCCCACCATCACTACCCATTAGAGAAGTTTCCAGAAATGCAAGGGCTGTATCAAGAACGGGACAGGCTGGTTGGTTGAGGTGGACTGTAGAGAACAGAAGAAAAACAGGCTCATGGTGATTAGCGAAATACACTCATTTGCAAACTAATTAAGCTTTGCGAGAGACCCACCTGGAACCCAGTTGAATCTCTCGTTTGTGGCTTCCAGGCGAACTTATACGATCATTGTAAGCAGTGTTTCTAGCGCAGTTCCAAATAAATAAGTCAATAAAACCTCATCTGAGTTGCTAAATTCGGTAGGTGAAGTACTCCAATAATGCACAACACTGCACACTAGAATACTTTGCAACTTGAAGCTGCTCAACATTTGTTTTCGAACGTGAAGTATTAGCATTGCCTTTTATACTACGCATCCAAACACCAACAGGTATACTTGTGAAAAGCTGGTATTCTGCAAAGAATTGAAAGAAATTGGAAATGTTGGATGAAGTGTTCTGTGCTCTCCGGGTAGATAAACTGAATAAAGCGACCAAATGGCTTTCCTGGGAATGGTCTTTCCAGATATGTGCAACCGGAATACAGAGGTAACTTGGCGTACGACAGGTCAAATCCACAAGGAAAGATAACCCACTCTCGTCCATCCGTCGGCCGTGTGTTAGCCGTTGTTTCATGTGCTCTACTCCATCAGGTCTGCGAAAAAGTTGATATTTTGAAATCAATTAAGTTGTTCAAACTATTTCCATGTGAACGGTTGACCGCCTTCATTCACAATATAAGAAAGAGAAATTCCATACAATCTGATTGGCAGCATTACGGAACTGATAGACGATAGTGAGAAAACAAACGAGAAAACATGGTCTTACACATTATTGCACTATTGACAGCATCTGCCAAACGCTCTCGGTGAATTGGACCCAAAAACTTCCTGAATGGACTTGTATAGGGGTCCTGATAGGCGATCAGTCCGAATGCACCCTGGACGACGGATGGAAAGCAAGTAGTAAACGGAATGAGAACTGGGTGACCAAGGCTTGCAGTTAAGTAAAACTCCAAGAAAAAGTTGAACAAGATGTTAGACCTTCAGAAAGCTATTTATCTCAGACGTTTCTGCAACTGCACACATATAAAGCCACAAAGAATTCGTTGTCTCAAAAATAGAAAGGACCACAGAACCGGCGCTTTGAGGAAATACTCTTAAGTTCTACAGCATCAGACACATCAGAACGAAATTAACCATTTCCTACAGTGCACACAGGTCTGATAAGATTGGAACCTTTCACGGTTCCGAGCGGACCATATGAAATCCAGCCAGCAAATCAGCAACTGCGCCCTTCCAATGTAGCAAGCGCGATGAGTAAAACATGGGACACTGGGCCAAGAAGTGTCATCTTTTTGGCCAGAAATCACATCCATAACCTATAAGATGCGTGTAAATCGATGGGCTGGATGACAGGCTGTAGTATATGAGAATAGGGTATCACATGATGGTGCGGCTGTCCATCGAAAAGCACACAGTAGCCTACTCCAGCTATAAGCTGAAAGTATGCTTGTCATACTTTAAGTTAGATCAAATTGCTGCCTACGTTCAAAGGGAAAAGCGTGTTTTCGGAACATTGAAAAACCTCTACTTTTATAGTGTAACCAGTGAATATACTCCCTAAGGACTAACCTAATTCCAAAATCAACTTAATGTGCCACCGCTGAAATAGGCGCATTAGTAAATTACATTGGTGTTGACGAGAACCTCAACTGCATCTTCCGTTTGTGATATAGTCCCACTGAATGTGGGACACAGACGAGGGATTCAAGCGATTCAGGTGAGTCTCCCATCACTGTCTATTTGGTTTGCAAATGAGCGCATTTTGCCAATTGTGTACTATTTTGGGGTTAGTTAGGACATATGAGTGACGGAAACTCAGAGAATGCTGGCCTGGTAAGCTCATGAAGAGTCAAACCGGCTGCCGAAGAGCCTTCCACAACCTTATGAGTACTGTACTGTGTCAAGAAAGTTAACGTCATTCATAAGAGAAGGAATGTGAAGTGCAACCCGTATACTGTTCAATCTCCCGCAGTGCTGGAATTCAACATGCCGACATTAACACTACGTGGGAGCGCCTTCTTTTGAAAGTACCGGTTGGAACGAGTCGACACAATGTGAATGAATTTATTAATGATATGGATGGGTAAAAGGTGTCGCAAAAAGTAAAACTGCACTAATGAAAATACGCCACACCACTCACTGAAACAACTGAGACAGCTAAACACGGTAAACCATAGTACGTGATGGTGTTGAATGGCAGTCAACCAGCAGCGAGAAATTAATGATGCCTCCGGATGAGCCCATTTAAAACACCTCGGTACAACTGGCTTGAATTCACTCTGTGGTATTGATTTACACAGAGATGTAACTGAATTTAAACCACTACTTATGCTGCAAAATTAGTACAATGAACGAAAAACTACGTACGGCCATAAACAGTTCGAGAAACAGACCACAGGTGTGGACATGTCGGCAAACTAACAGTTGCGCCAAGTGATGAAATACGCAGACTGAATTTTCGAAGTCCGGTGTAACCGGTAAAAATGATTGCAAGGTAGGAAGAGGCTTTGTGGGTGAAAAAGCTTTCGAACAAGGTCGGTTGAATAGTGGAGCGAAAGAAAATCTCATTGAAGCAATGACACCAGCACATTAAGGGGTACGCGATAGGATGAATTCGACTTGGCAATCACTTGATACAACATCGGAAAGGAGACTCACGCTTAGTAGCTGCAGCTGACTGTCTGTAATTGCATTACGACATTGCAGCTCCAAAGCAGTGGCACGCAACATTCGGCCGTATTCGACCAGATAAATCACATCTTTTGTTGACCAGCAGGAAGAAAGAACGAGGCAGGAAGAATTGTCGTTCGAAGAACCGTTGGTTTTGTTACTGTCTGGCTTGTCCTTTTGGTCCTCGATTTCAGAATTGAGTTCCTGTGATTTGTTAGGGGTAGCTGAGTGAGAAAATGCAGGTGAGGGTTCCGTCGGACTGGGTGTCGAAACAGCGCCATTAGTAAAGGTGGAAACTCGAATGTTTGTCCCATTACTCATTGACGGCTCGCGAGAGCAGTGGTAAGAAT
Organism: Opisthorchis viverrini; assembly: GCF_000715545.1. NCBI lineage: Eukaryota > Metazoa > Platyhelminthes > Trematoda > Opisthorchiida > Opisthorchiidae > Opisthorchis > Opisthorchis viverrini. The sequence goes on from NW_008751666.1 coordinate 2,217,117, forward strand.
TGCCTACGGGGTGACGAGTCCCATTTTCGGATTCATTGGTGGGAGCTGGTGGGTCGGCTGATGGTGACACAACAGAGCTGTCACGAGATTTTCCACGGCGTATGATATTGATACACTTTGGACGGCCGTTGCCGAGCCGTTGTTCGGTGCCGGTCAAGTCTAGCAGACCGACAGCAGCGCCGATACTGTCAAGGCCACGTTCCAACTCAGGTGGCCCACAGACGGGAAGGCACACACCTCCGAGCACTCTTGTGGTATGTTTGTGGCCCTCTGAAATCCGATGAGAACCCGGGACTACTCGGTTTATAACCTAAAGCAGTAAAAGTAGGGGGTGTCAAAAACAACACAGTTAATATACAAAATATTGTCGGAAAACATATCAGATGACCTACAATAGATTGGCGTGTAAACGGTCTCCTTGGACGCATATCAACACCAACATGATATCCGAAAAGAATGCACACCACCGGTTTGGATTTCTTCAAAGCGGGAGTGGGACAAGTCTACACATTGAGCAGGATAATAGTCAAAACTAGCACGTTCTCATCAGTGAAGTACAGGCGAATACGCAGTACGTGAAAAGAAAAAAAACGAGTGTATACAATCTGCCTCAATCCAATGGAGAAATAATTTGCTTTAAGACCAAACAGAAACGTGTTGACAACAGACAGATTGTTTCGCTAAGTGTGACGTTGGTTGTTGACGTTCCATCCTAATCAGACCTCATCACCTGCAAACAGGTTGTATTATTCGGAAGCCGTAACGCGGTGCTGTGCTACATTATGCAGCAGCAAACACTACCTACCAAGATATAGAAGCTTCAGATGAATTCAACGAACCACAAATCTGCTGTGATTATTCCATTGCTTAGCTAACAAATATACTCTTTCCTCAAATATTAGCCTAGATGAACAACAAGACTCTGAACACATGTCCAGAGTCTGGCGGTTAGGCGTTTGTTTTCTAATGTGTGCTGATCATGAGGCATTGTAGGTTCAAAACAGTTCGCATCACCGCTATTAAACGGTTGAAATCATGACCATGAGCGCGTAGTCCAGTATGTAGGAAGCATGTATCGATTGAGACTTCATTCCAATAAGATCATAACAAAGCCTATACGCAGCACGGAGGCGACTCCCGGGAATGTGCGCATTCCTGTACAATTCCAGTCGATGCGATTTGGTGCACGCGCATACAGAACAGTTCGAATATATGTAGTGAACTAGCTGACATAACGCTTAAGTAACATAACGAGCTTAACATCTCGAAGCTGGAGAATTTACGCAATAGGACTCTTATGCCAAGATCTGTCCACAAGCCAAAGACTATGAATTACGTACAGTCACCGCTCTTCCAAAGGATCACCCACAGGACCGACCAAAAGGGAGTTCCACTATAACTTGCTACATTCCAGTAGTTGAAAATACACTTCTAATGACTAGCTGTCAGTGCCAGTTCACGAATACAGGCTTACATGTCCAAATTCGTTACCATTTTAGTTAAAACCGGTTGTTTCATGGGTTGCTTCCAGCACAAAGTATCTGGTCTGGCTGGGGAGAAGAGGAACTCACATGCGTAGAGTGCCTCCGTCGATCAACGGTTGTAGGCGGAGTTGTCACAGAGCAATTACGAAGCGGTTCGTCGGGGTAGCACTGATGGTGAAGAGGATAGACGGGAAGTGGTGTGGTGTCATTGAGTGAAGCACGGCGTTCCAAATGTGCTGGCGCGTCTAGCCGCAGACGGATAGGGGCCTGGCAACTCGAAGGACTATGCTCATGCTGATGATGTTGAGATTGAACAACTCGCGGCGTTGGTAACAGGCGCGATTGTCGGGATGGTTGCTGTTCACAGCCGTTGAATCCATTTACTATTGGCTCGGGTGAAGACTCCAACGAACTGGAGGGCTTTGGGCGCTTCTGAGCACCGATGCGTGAAGAAGCATCTGTGATGTTCAAGGCTGGTTGAGAGTTATGTCGGTGGACTGGGGAGTAAGACTGTTGGGTGGGAACCGAAGCAGAGTCAGGATTCTTTCCTGAGGCACATGAGGAGTCGGCTTGGTTACACATCTGTATGGTGGAAAGAAACGGATTCCACTAGAGATGATAAATACAAACACGTACGTACTAGTAACTTCCAGTACATTAAAGCCTGAAATCATATGTGCATGCGTAGCTCGCATGCTTAAAAGAACCCAAGATGAAAGCATGTCACATGCTTTCAACTCGGAGGCATATCCAGCTAACAAAAGCGTAAGCTACCGCCATCGTACGTACACACGTAGGACAAAGATTTTCAATTACACCTGATGGGAAACGATAGACCGTTACTATCTACACGCCCGACCTGGCTGGATAAAACTGCGTCCCTATGCATCTGCTAATAAACAATGGCAAAACCGAAGACAGAAACATAGGCGAGAATTCGCTAACCGGATCCACAGAGATCATTTCCCGTAAAAAAAGTAGCAGTAGTTTTTTTCAGTGAGACTGTATTGAAAAAAGACGTGAGACCAAACCAAGTCAGCTAATGAAGCCAGCACCCACAAATGCGACCTGAACGGACTGTACGGAGCTTCGTAACAGACCACCTCACTGATGCAGATCAGAAAACGCCTGTATGTGACCAAACAACCGTTGTTTACAGTATAGAGACATACTTCGGGGATAGACGTTAGTCAAGACAAAGCAAACTGGGCTGATGAACAAGAAACCTGAGTACCACTTTGCCATGAGTGGTGTCATATCGGCGAGCAGCCCTTAATTAAATAACTTAGTACGGAGTAGCAACACAGAATCAAACCACTGTAAGATGGTTGGAAGTGCAAAAGGATTGGCAAGAAATTAGGTATAGCTTCGGATCAAACGCATTTGGGAGAGAGAAAAAGTCCCACGTATCCAAATGGTATTTTCGCCGAACATAACCTTTACTTGGGACAAAAATAAAGTAGCAATCGCGCAGCTAACGAAGACATTATTGTGAGTCCCAAGAATAAGGTTACAAAATTCAGTCTCATTCCCAAAATCTTTTAAGGCTACTCAGCACGTGCTCAGATTGTGGATGGATAGGTGAACTTCACGGATAGTTGGAGGGAAAATATGCGGACAAGCCAATCGCAGGCCCCAGTGATATTACTAAAAGTACAGAGAGAAAAGGGCCTAGACCACACATTAGTACCAACTAGGCATGGCTTCCAGCAGAACTTACAACCTCAGTCAACTCACAGAGGTGACCCGAGCTCACGCAAGAGATAAACCCAGGAAAACTTCATGAAGAAACTTCCACATTTGCAACCGAATGTAAATGGTGTCCCGTAAAGAAAGAATATCCGATAACTATTGAGACCAATCTGTAAAGCAAGGATGCAAAAATCGTCCCGATCAGGAGACCATCATGAAGTCTCCTAGAATGTAACCCAACATCAAGCAGTGATAAATCGTTCTTCAAGGTCGTGGGGTGAAGCGAACGCGCACCAGAATGCTACCAGAGGGAACTTCCCAACACACTGAAAACACCTGCACCCATTTCGAGCACGTTTCAGTGTCCCTCTTCCTTTTTACAAAGTTAGATTTATAGTCAGCTGTATTAATCCGGCAGACTTATGCCAAGTTGTTTCGATCCAAACCTAAATGTAGCAAGAGACATAATGACTACCAGATGAGACAACCCGGGCAAATGGTACAGCGAATTCGTAAAGATGAATTAAATTCTATATAATGCTAAAAGTTCACACCCCATGGTGCCTCACTAATCACATTCTGACATCTGGTGCAAACCAACGTAGATCTATCTGGTGTTTCAATTCAATCCCCATTACAAGGTGAGATACAGGTATCCTTACTTTCTTGACAGTGTTTAATCATTTTAGGCCCTGCTGAGAAGATATGATGAAGAAATATATATTGGCCTATAATTCAGAATGAATCAAAGTGCAATCACAAAGAATAAAGCAGTGCTGGGGTAAAGTGTCGGACAAAAAACCGTCAAGTGACTTCAAGGTCAGAAAGCATAATCATTAGTGGGAACACATGTGGGAGAGCTTTTACCAGAAAGCTGGTCACATGCAGAACCCCTATTGCCGATTCGTTAGGCTCTGAAATTTAACTGTTTGTTTCAAAGACGTAACCATCAACTAGACAAATAACTTTTATCTAATCCAATAAAACTGAGCTGGGTTAATCTAGTACATCCTAGAGGCACACCTGTGAAGAGAAGTCATTCCCACAACAGCGTTCTCTGTCAGACATTAATTAGTGTGACTATCCGAAGAAAGGCTACCCTATGGCAAGGTCAAAATAAAAACCGTTCAGCTGTAGTACTCTTCCGGTACCTAGCGGCCATGCCACCCGAAGGAAGCACGAGGGCTGGGATACTGCCAGGTTGGCCAAGCCTAGGCAGGGGAAGTCGAGAGGCGGAAGTGGGATTCGAACCACGGACCTTCCGGTCAGTAAATTCGCGTTCTTACCGCTTGGGCCGTCTCGCCCCAAGGTCGAAATAAGGTTCACTGTGAATCGGGTTTATTCCCGTGGATGATTCGGTCATCCTCTAACCGCAATTTCTCATAAGGGTGAACAGCTCGTTCACATTAACTTAGCGGTTACTGGACAATGTACCCCACAGGGCAGTGCTGTGCAGGACTGCAGGATCGAAAAACAGGCGGTTCTGAATGGCGTACATACCGCAGAATGGTTCGGTGGAAATCATTTGCGGGTTAGAGACTAGCAGTTTTATGACCTCACAGTCGTTTCACATCTAATTTCACGTCGAAAACATTGCTGTTAAATATTCATTTTCTGTCTCGCAGGTTCGCATGAAGTTTGGCCTCTTACTTGTTGATTTCCCGAACTGGTAAGAAGGCTGTAAGAAGAGCTATTATGAGCCCCTATGCAACACCACTCCGTTTGATGTGATTGAAAAAAACAAAGTACACGGACACCGCCAGGTCACCAAAGTGTTAGGGCCCAGCTGATCTATCACACATGCATCGAGCTTTGCACATCACGCATGTGATTTGTGCCGTGTAAATGATACCTAAATGAGTCTATCCAGTTGAACGACCTTGATTACGTGAAACAACTTTGACAATCTTGAAACAAGCGAAAAAACGATCTCAAGCAACTGAAACGTTGGTGCGGCCTGGATGAAAGTAGTTTATTTTCACAACGCGTAATTAGAATTTTTTTAAAGCAAGACAGTTCTGCGACCGTCAACTGACGAGATGTGAAGTATTCTAGCACGAGTGAGAGGTTGCAGGGACTTCTCTTCAGGGAAACCTGCTCAAGAAGGTCACTTGTACAATACCCACGGTATCCACCAAGCCTCTAATGTATAATAATAAACATAAATAAGCGCTTAGCTGCAACAACTTTTCGATGCCTAGCTGTCATGCCACTGGATGGAATCACCTAGGCTGAAGTTGCCAAATCCTAGACAGGGGAGACGTTGAGATGCCGGGGTTGTGTTCGAACCACGAATCTTCCGGGCAGTAATTTTGCGTCTTAGCCAATGAGCTGTCTCGAGCCTTTACCATAAAGCGGTTCCTCCTCGAGAAAGCAGTTCATCTTATAGCCTTGTGAACTATCCACAGCGACTATCTCTGTTTAAGGAACACTGTAACTAGTTGAATGAGTATGGCACGCGTATACACACACAGAACTCGATGAAACTGTCTTGTCAATCTCAGGAAATAAAACTGTTTCATTTACCAATATGGTAAATCAAAACCTCGAAATCAGCTCGACGTCATGAATAGAGCGCGCATAACAGACTCGTTGTGCAGGTTCCAGGGGGATAAAGTAGATACGTTTTGCAAAATCCTGGCAAAATGAATTGACGGTTACTGTGTGACGGGACCCAGAATCATAAGCGATGAGAGGAATCAAACTCAATGCTTTATTTCGAACCTAACACATCCTGCTACGACCAACAGGGAACTGAAAATTGTTCGACAGGGTCCAAGCGCCGAGGCGCTATTTGGACCGAACGTTCTGATTGACGGGTCCGTCGACCAACAGGACCACAACACATCGTAGTATGAAGCAGCAAGTAGACCAGTTACACTGGTCAGAGGTCAATATGTTTGTCCGCTCATGAGTGACGGTGCGCCAAAGTGCACTAGTAGACAGTGTGTGCTAATGCGCTCACACCATATGCTTAGACGGACCACTGACAAACTCTAACGGGAGCCAAACTCAAGTCCAATGCTTTTAGCTTTCGTAGGGACTAACTAGAAGAAGAACGGGATTGATGTGAATGTTAACTCAGGCTCAGCTAGAACACCATTAGGATCTTGAAAGTCATGATAAGAATAGATGTAGGTACCCTAAACCTTCATGAATTCCACGGGTATCTTCACTCGCCCGGAATAATCCAAAAGTTCATATGTGCTAAAGGACAATCGCAGCATCATTATTCGACAATATGTTCAAATCTGGAATCACAACCCATCAGCAAAACATTAAGAGAATAAACCTTAGAACTCACAAGATTTATAAAATGATGACATCGTAAAACGAAACCGATTGAAGGATCCTGTTCCATAAGCGCCTTGAAATGTGTTTCCAATTGTTCTAGTGCGGAGAGATAGTCACCACGACGTATGGTATCACGCAAATGACGCCGTCGTAACAACAGTTCCGTTGGTTCTGGCCACTGTAGTAAATCTTCTTCCTTTGTATTCGGTGTGCTGCAATTAAACTGGAATGGGGTCGTAACTGGTGATGAAAGAGAGCGGGAGGATTCAAGGGCGGGCGTTTGAATAGATGACGCCGGAGACAACGGAGAAACGTCCGCTGGCTTTTGTTCAGTTGGCTTTCCTGTTACGGGTGTGGATTTACGATCCCCGTTGGTTAGGAACAAATCGCTCGGTCTTCGTGGAGGCTCAGGAATTGTTGTTTGCGAAACCCATCCACCCAAAGCACTAGCTGAATCTAAATAACCATTATGCAGTAGGTATGCAGCGACCAATCTGACAGAAGAGACAAGCATATGTACACGATTGTAGCCACATATGGTGAAAGAAGCAAGATGTTGCACAAGGATGGGTCACAAAGTTTACAAACCATCAAAATTAAGCACAGCAAGTTCGTTTGCAAAGAATTTTCCTAAATTTCACGCAAGTTTGCAATTGCCTAAAATTAGGAACATTTCTGCGCTATGCAGCGAGCATATTATTCGAACTTTAATTAAACTCAGAAATGTACTTCACATACAAACAAGAGGACTTTCCACATACCAATTTTACTGAGTACACGCAGTTCTAAAAGCTTTCACAACCATGAAAACGCTGGAGGTGGCATGGTACAACTGAAAAATGATAGATTTTCTCTGCGAGATGTTATCGTATGAGTCAGAAAACGACTCCACCATCATCATCGACAGCATACCATCAATGTCCAATACCGTATAACCATCACTTACGTTTGTGAAGAAAGCAATAGAAGTGGACAGGGTACTTAGTGCTAGCTTACTTAAGTCATTCTTAGATGCCTACACCTCCAGACACTCATTTAGGCAGTCTAGAGAGAAACTGACAAGAAAGCCACTGACATCCAGTAGCGGCTATATCTTGCAGTATCCAACCAGGCGCAGTAGGACTAAGGCGATCCCCATCCTGGAAGGTGAGTAGCACCGACAACACCCAGGCTTTTCCTAACCTCCTTCATACCCCTGTGTTAGCTCAGAAGTTGGCCACCTTTCTGCTTCCGCCACTTTGAACTGGGCACGGAAAACATTACATTCTTCGGCAAACGGTGGTTTGGTATGCACGATACATGGCCCAACCATCACAGCTTCTGATAACGACGTCGCCAGCTGAATGGAAAACTGCCACGCAAATAACAATCATCGTAAAGCTGCAGAGTCCTGACCGACTTTGGGGAGATGATGGATTACGACAATGCGTTCACGTTATTTGAAAGCATGAAAGAGTGAGTATCAAAGGCATCGCGATGCAAGTGATGTAGGAAGCCAGACCGGTGTATTCTGCCGGTCTCTCTGTGCACCATAAACAGTATTAGGCTACAGGTTCGTGAATTACATCACTTTCTACGCATGAAACGCATCGTAATTCACGCACTAGCCTGTTCTATAGATGGAAACGCCTGTGATGTTGTTGTAAAACCTAGTAATGCGCAGCAATTCAAACTATAAAAAGTGTACAGTAAAAATATGCAGTTCAAGAGGATGTATATAACACCAGACGCATGTGAAGCGGCTACTGCGAAAGTACTAAAGTCACCCATGAATCTTTCGAGTTAAAAACACAAGGAACATCCTCATGAAGCATGCGATAGTGCTGCCATTTCAAGACATTCCCGTACAATGAACGGTCTGATCAAAGTTATCCAGGTCGAATGAAACGAATGTCCACTGAAAATACTCCATTCGTTCAATCAGATGAATTAGGTGGTAAAACGATTGCTTCTAAAATAGACTGCGCACAGTCAACAACAAAAGATGAGATGATGTCTGGGAAGTTGCATCAACAACAATCAAACAAGGTCCCCTGTGAATACAGACCAGACGTTCACTTTCCCCGTCACCTGTGAAGAATCAGATGACAGAGCAGTGGTGGAGGTCGCAACGGCGAATTCCAGTTGCCTTGTGCACGTGAATTAAATACACACGAAAACCTTGAAACTGGTTGCCGGAACAGCCGAAATTGTGGGATGAACAGACTGTGTATGTATGGTCACGTGACCTGAAGCTGCTGTTGTCGCCCTGGTACGTGTGCGCTTGTGACCTAAACCCAAGTCGGATTCCGTACAGACGGCATATCAACAGAGATCCATGTGATATTCGTGATTCCTTGCAACATCCTGAACGAAAAAGTAACGACGCCGGTGAGCGGAAAAAAAACAGTCGAATGATCGCGACGGCTACGTTTTCTGAACTGGGAACGGTCGGTAGACAAGAGAACTGTCTAGTTTCCCAGACTCACCTTTCGTTGAGAATCAAGTGGTGTCGAACCGAACGGTGATAACGTCTACCACGTCAGTCCTGTAGCGAAAATACGTCCATAGTTGAGGCTAGGTTGATCAATTTTCCTATGCCCAAATGCCCCGTTTCTTGGATACACACAAAACCCGACGATGCAGAGGTGGCCGTATTTAACAAAAGATGAAGCTCTTCGATGTTGATACCTATTAATTCTAACCAGCACAAACGACTGTCCGAACTCTTGGTTGCCTCCCAAATATAGGATATTCCGAATAAGGCAAAAACTCTATGACCTCAGATCTGTTAGGTTTTACGGAAGGACACCTGGTGACTGAATGTTTACCTTCATGAAGAAGACATTCGTTAGCGAAGGGGTCACTGGTAGGGGTAGTGGCTGGTCGTGCGTTTGTCCGCTGAACTCGGACGTCAATCGAAGTGTGCTGTTGTGTGCGTTACCGACGCAACGCACCATTCCGCTACACTCAACAACGCACTACTACGCCACCAGCTTGGCGACGAAACGTTGGCAACCCAATTACGGCAACCTCCAAGAGAGAAAATTGAAGGAGAAAGGAGTGTTTGGCGACTCCTGTGGAGTACGCTGTCCTCAGAGGCGTCAGTCTGTATCCGAAATCACCCCGAATACCAACTCACGCACAATTCAAAAAGCCAAGAGGTGGTGGTATGGTAAGTATGTTACAATCAGAGCAAACGGAAGCACTATTCGATTGTAGCTCGACACGGCTTCCGATATTGCGATCATTTCCCGGCGCATTTGGAGAAAGATCGGATCACAGGAACCCAGACCGACAATGATCACTGCCAGAAATGCTTCAGGTGGTAAGCTTCAACTAGTCGTTCAGCTGTAACACCCTTCCGGTGCCTAGCTGCCATGTTACCCGAAGGAGACACGAGGGCTGGGATACTGCCAGGTTGCCCAAACCTAGACAGGGGAAGTCCAGAGGCAGAGGTCGGGTTCGGTCAGTAAATTCGCGCTCCAACCATTTGAGCCATCTCGCCACCGCTTCAACTAGTTGGTGAATTTGATTGTAAGATGGATATAGCAGCTTAGTCTCCTGGGCATAGACTGGATCGATCGCTTGCATCTTCCAACACTGCCGATCGATAACTTATGTTCATCAACACCAACAGCAGGGAAGCCAACATTCCGGTCTGGAAACCGTGTGCTTGTCAGGGACTATCGCCCAGGGCACCGAAGATAGACTGTTGGAGTCGTCCTCAAAAGAATCGTCCAGGTGATTTACAGCGTCCAGGTGGGTTTATTGATATGAAAATGACATGTCAATCAATTACGGACGACTGTGCGCCCGATCTCAAAGGCGGAAGAACACTTACTGGATCTCAACCTGCTGCTTGAAACCTTTGATCTCCCAAGACCAGCACCTATAGCCGCTGCCTCGCATGTGCCACCCAACACGGATCGATTGCTGCAACCGAGACGAAGTACTGGTCGTGCTAGAAAACTGGTGGAACCTTCACAACTTCCGCGTCGACAATCTTATGTTGAACGGCCAAGAAGGGGAGGTATCAGGAAGGTCGGATTCCTCAAAGCAAGCACTGAATGCCCGAAATCTACTGAGACTATCAGCTTCGCTAGATGTTGACCAGACAGACAACATGCAGTGCTACCCAGACAGCGCGAGTCAGCGTTGACCGAGGTCAGACAACGCCCGCGCAACATGCAGCGCGTCGCAGCCTTGTACGAAAGCCAGGCCGCGTGCGTCAGCACTGGACCCAGTTCAGACAGTGCCCTCCAATAAATAGCCTGAGACAGCTGTACTTTCGCACTCGCGCTCTCTCATTCGCTTGTTCGAAATATAGCTGTTGGGTTCTCTTCTGTGAGCATTTTTTCCGCAACAGGCACTGGAGTGGGTCAGAAGCCAGATAAAACAGATTGGCGAATCAGCAGATATAACAGCAATGCACTTTAGCAACATGCTTGAAAGCATCAATTAGTGAACCCTGTCGTATCAGAATACACCAATCCCAGTTCACTGACTTTGGAAACGAAATATAAAACGTATCAATTGATCTTGACAAATGCACTCATTCGCGTGCCAACTGGGCTTTCCTGGGAGACTCTATTGAATATCTCGTTTATGATGCTGCTCAAGTAGAACATGAGATTGACGGAACTCGGGGACTGCACCTACTGAACCCCAAGAAGTGGGAAACCGGTCGTGGGATGTCGAAGTTCTCAGCAATGTTACGAGTAGTTTCCTTTATGAAAATATCAATTGATCTTTCAGCTCCGAAACCCTTTCGCTGCCATACCATCCGAAGGAAGCACGCAGACTGAGACACTACCATGTTGTCCAAGCCTAGACAGGAGTAGTCGAGACCCAGAGATTGGGCTCGAACCACAAACATTACGGTCATTAAGTTAGCACCTTCACCTCTGAGCTATCTCAGGAAATTATCGCTCATATTTATTCTACTAGAATTTCATGAGTTACTGAGCCATTTACACGGGATTATTATAGGACTGTTGCGTCAAAGTCTAATTAGACACACTGAAACGTAAAGAAGCTGATAAGACCAACATTGTACCATATGTATCAGCCTTCAGCTGCCGTGCAGATTTTACGAGCCCACTAGGCACGGAGGTGGAACTGCGGTTAGGATTAGCACACTCGAAGCGCCAATGCCTTCGTATTGCGCTGCACCTTGACGTAGCAATGACAGCAGCATCATGCACGAGAATACTGATAAACATTACGAAGCCTCGGGTACCATTATCCAGGCCTGACCGAAAAATACCTGTTTATGTTGCAGTAACTCAGTGGCGATTGGTTGCATATTTAACTAGTACCTGGCTTGAATAAAATCGAACTTGCCCTATTAAAGGGTGTCCAAGCAAAACATGAGAAACGCGTTTTTTGTAAATACCAGTTTTGTGTTTTTTTTTAAGAACATTGTGTCCGGTTGGTAAGATCCGCAGGCAAAATTCTACGGTATTATATGTACGAATGTCATGTCGTTCCAAGTAACCAATCGACGCTAGTTTTTTTTGTATGCCTCAGCGTAGACCTTTCGTTACACACGCAGGCGTTATCCACGGTTAGGACGGACCTTCTCTGAACATATAGCCTATTTCCTTCAAAATATTCAAACAGTCCATGGAGACAGATATGGCCAACACATATTCACACAAACGTAGACTACGTCATGCGTCTACCATGTATATTTCGCAGTGAAGGTCACAGATTAGCATACATTCGGTGCCGGTTGATGGCAGCATACAGAAAAGTGGTCGAATTTCGGTATAAACACATTCGGATGCGGGTTGTTTTCAACTAAGGTGGTCATCAAAGATCAGGAATTGGCAAGTCGTTGTTGAAGTATTATTGAGAAAAAAACAGGAATGTCTATCGAACGATATCCCGACTATCATAACCGTCGCAACAAACAGCAGTGTAGATAATCGACACTTCGCTGCCGTACGATCGTATCCACTCATCATGAAGCAACAAAATGACAGAACGGAATACAGGTTTCCAGTATAAGTCCCCACTTACACTTCCAAACGTTCAAACAGTGCTGACTGAAACTGACACTGTTTCTAGCAATGTCTCCGAACAACGTGAGTAAGGTATCTGCCGACGTTCACGTCCCTCTATCGCGTCATGCGCCGGCCCCTCTTGGTTTGTTCTACTCTGGATCTGGTGGGGGATAACCACCTTCTCAGTAAGCGATAACTCGACACGTGCATATAGAACCGGGACACCGCAGCTTGTAGTACTAGATGCATTTCCAGAACGAAACACCTTCTGCGACACCAATCACGCTCGTTTGTTGATCGCATGTTGAGTTACAAAGTGACTAAACTGGAGGACATAAATAATTTGCGTCCCAGTAGCGGGACTGTGCTATATTCAGTGGATGTGAGAAAAATAGAGAGGAAACCGCTTGCTTACAGATATCATTGGGACACAACCCTGAATCCAAAAGCGTTTCGGTAATGTGTGCAGAAACTTACTTCCGCATAGTCACATGTGCTAACTGGTCGTTACACTTTCGATCCACAGCGGCACTGATTACCACGGCGCGTTCACGTGCAATATACTGCCCAATGTCGAACGAGAATTTCTGCTGACCGAAGTTCGCACTCACGTGACATTTGGAACAAGCGATGGCCACGCATGGATAAACGGGATAGGGCTGAAGGAGTGTAGAGGGAGTAGAAAGGGGAACATTTGACAAAACTGTTGCGGCGGGAAGCAGCACAGATGGTAAAAGTGCAGGTGCAATGATCGTTCGCCCTACGCTGACAAAGTTGCTGTTCATGTACGCGTAGAAGGTACGTGCCGAACGGACAAGCGAGCGGATCACACTTACCGGAGTAGGTTACAAATGTGGTAAAAGTTTACAGTAGATAACTAGATGGGGAACGAAAGTGAAATACCAAATCTTTGCAGCTTGGTCATTTTGTCTGAAACAGTTGATATTGACTAGGTGACACTGAAAGCCCATGAAGTTGGAAAGTAGTGTGTTGATTGAATAGCAATAAGGGCTGTTATTCTTGAGATGAGAAGAAACGGATGGTCTTGGTATCATAACTGACCGAGCAATGATTGACATACAATGCTTAACGGATCCTGCCAGAGAAGCTTGACAAATGGTGCCCTGATAGAATGAATGATGGACAGTACTGTCGCTATCCGCTGTGGGTTAGGTATAGTTTCGACACCCAACAGGGTGGATTCAATCAAAGAATGAGGTGGTAATACCGCTCGTACTCAATGGAGGCCACACTCGGAAGTATCTGGAATCATAGTTGTATATGTGCAATTCATGGAATACCACAAACTGTTTCTGCAAAGTACAGTTTCAGGTTTCAGAGCCTCTGCAGTATATGAAAACGGATCCCTTGGAAGCCTGGAGGCAAATACGTAGGCCCGTACAAAGAACGAAAAACAGACACACACATGGTGAATAACATAAAAACAATGTCGTTTCAATTGAATTGCAGTATCGATCACATGCACCTGTTTAACTCCACCCACCGACAGTTAGTCACACAATGCGACAAACTAACTTCTGAGATGGACAGGGTGTGACAAAACAGATACTCCTACTGCTAAGCAGGTGTGCGCCCCCCTAAGAGGTAACAGTGATTCTGATAGCAGCAACGGAGTGGCACATACTACCTACAAAATATCATATTTGAGGGAACAAATCGATTCGGCAGTTCTCAGGAAATCAGTCATGTAACAAGAACCCATAATGTTGAGCATCAATGGGAATTCAAGTAGCCAATCCAACCGTAGCTCATGTATTACAGCTGGTGTTCAGCTCGGATCCCGAAAATTGTATACTCAAGTTCAATCTCATGAATACTAAATGAAATAAGCTTTTTTTCCGAAATATGCTGAAACAGCGTTGCATGAGAACATTCTATAGCCAAAGTTGGGATTGTGTTTAAGAAGAGAGACGACAGTTTCACGTTTGCAGACAACACTGGACACTGGCACAATTGCGCAGGTTGGTGTCTATGTGTAATCAAACATATCTTTCTTTGCTGCAACGCAGCATGTGAGTTTACGGCGCGTGGAGGTTCGGTCGGGAAGATACGAGAATTGATTGGTCTAGGTGACAAGAGATTAATCAGAAACAGGGAAATGGTCCTAAAGATTGTCAAATTGTTCTGACGATACGAATTACGCACGATCTGCAGTTAACAATATGGGGCACAGGCGGCTGATCCGGAAACTCTGAAACGACTGATTTTGGTTAAAATGTTGAGGACTGCCAAGTTACCCATTAGTTCCTATTCTGAAACCTGTTTTGTTTTACACATGCAAATTCTCCGATGAAATAAGACGACGTTTGGTTGAACATCTTACCGGTTTTTGTCACTTGCTTCTTAGATTGGGCAGTGTGGTTTACATGATTGGTGACAATCGTGTGGATCTGTGTGTGGGGTTAATCATGCACTGCTTGACATCAGCCGTGTTGATGCAAACGTCAGAACTTTGCGTGACTGAGCCAGTTTGCTGTAGCGACAACAATGGACCACGAGGACAACAAACTTGGGTATGTTTTCGAAAACAAACAAAATTCAGCCTTGGCACGAGGTGACATCTAAAACAACTTCCTTCCATGTCCGGTGACTTAGGCCGTCTACTCCTAACCTGACGGCTCGCTAAACGCAAACCGGGGGAAATGAACTAGGGGAATCCGAATAGAATTCAAATCAAACGACTGATTAGAAAGTACCAGGTCCATCTACACACACGAAGCTCACGTTTCTCGTACCAAGAAATTACTGTGACGAATCATAACTCCGATTTGACTGCCACGAAACAACCGAGGATGATAGTGACTGAGGGTATCAAACAGAAATCAAACTATGGTATACCATTTTCAAACATCATCTCACAACCAACCACGGAAAGGCCGTGGTAATGTCAGTCACATAGAGTCTGCTTATTTGGTCAAATTTATCCTGTGGTATCTCGTACCTACGTGGGACCGATATCCAGCGACAAAGCAGTAACCCAGGTGGGTGCATAATTATTTCAGGTTTTGGTGGTTACGGGAGTTTGTAGAATACATACTCACATAAATCTAGTTTGAACAGTCGTCCTCCTGTCCTGGCGCAAACACATCTCCTTTTATGCTTTTGGTCTAAAAGTAAGTACTGGTATCCAGATCCACATTATCGAATGAAAACCAGTAGCACTTTCCGGCTTCCGCACTCCTACACTGTCACTAGTTCAGGGTTGTCGGATGCCTTTGGTCTGCCGCGTATCAGTCCACCTAAGGCATGTGGCAGTGACCAGTTGAGCAGTTAGGTGAGATTCAAAAACCGGGGTTATCTAATTCATATGTATGTATTCCACTGAATGACCTACAGTGTATCCTACATTGTTTATCGATCCACGCTGTGCTCTGTATTGTATTGGGTAAACTGATAAAGCGTTAAAAAGTAATCCGATCTGTGGTTTGTAGTCGAACGACCCTTTAGCCGAATGGTTAAGCAACGATTCCCGAATGGGCTCAAGCAATTTCGCAATCCAATGACATGCTGCGTAGGAAGCCAAAGACAAATCAATTGTGCATCAAGTAGGAAGGGTGAGTTCAAGAACTTTCTGTAGAATGAATGAAGGTACTCCTAAAAAACAGCTTACCGGAGAGAGGACTGTCTGCATAACTTTAGTTTTGCGTTGCCGTGAGTAATTTTTCTGGATTGTGTTACTACATTACTTTATGCAATGAAGATCATTTGTTTATAGCCAGCACAAACCTTCAACATAGGCCCTCACACCGGCTGACTTGGAGGCCACTAACCATAAACTAACTGTGGGCTCATTTGGATCATCTGGCCATGACCTATCGTTGGAAGGCCTCGGTAAAAGAGTGTCATTCATTTTCGAATACACCTCTTGACTCCGATCATGGCATTGTGCTGGCATCATCATCATCATCATCTAAGACAGCGACACCAGTGTTGCCACTGATGCTTCACTGCCGTGCAACCATAAGGTTTGCCTAGTTATATATATATATATAATTGTATTAAAAACCCTACAGTGAAGAGGAAAAGAGTGGGTGAGGGAGGGGACCTAGCGCTGGCCTATGTCAAGCATACTGAGGCGCCTACACCTCCAACCGCTCAATCGGACAATCTAGAAAGAAACTGACAGCAAGAAGGCCACTGACATCGATTAGCCGCCATTTCTTGCAACGTCTCCAGCCAAGCACAGATGGGGTCACGGGGAAGTCGCGGTCTCATTGACGCCTTTCTGCCAAGTCATGTACTGTCCACCTCGCGGTTTGCACCATCCTGAAGGAGGCACAGAGAACAACACTCGTCTCGGTAGACGGTGTTTCGGCATGCTTAGCACATGACCGAGCCATCGCAGTCGATGATGCTGGATGTTCTCCCGGATTGAGGTGCCTGCAGCACAACCAAATACCCGTTTTCTAATCGCCTCGTTACCGATGCGCTGACGCCACCCACAACCAGCCACGCTTCTGAGGCATCGGTGGTCGAAAACCTGAAAACGCCTCACAGAGGCCCGCAGAGGCCATGTCTCGCACCCATACAACAACACAGCCCTTACTGTAGCCTGGTACACATGACCCTTAAGATCCAGTGAGATCCAGAGAGATGTGCTTCAAGTTGTAAGCAGAAAAGCGAATTCAGTCTATCTGAAAGGTCCAAAACTAGATGACTGACTTTATCACAACTCCTCTATTGCGTTTCTGTAAGTCGTTCCCACTGACGTTTTATGCCTGGAATTTCCGGTCGAGCAGCTTCCAACACATTCGATGTATGGCGTTTGCGTACTCTTGCTAAGTTACATCAGTTTAACTCAGTAGGACTACTATATTCGGATTATTTGGTTCACCCAACAGGATGACACCTATGAGATTGGGTTCTGGTAACAGAATCTTTCCTCTAAGAATGCACTTTTAACATCCTTATTGTCACCGAGACATCTGGTAATGCGACACTGTGCGGACCAGATGGTGAACAGCTACGTGGAAAACGACTGTACAGGGCTACAGCCCAGGTAGGACCATTCTCGCGGGTTCTGGGCAAGTATGTGTTGGCGCGATTTTGTTGCTCGAGCCGCTCATTACAATTATGCACAACCGAACGCTCAGAGGGCAGCAACACCTGAAGCATTACAAAACTCCTGGACCAGAACATTTAGGCCTGACTACCTTCGAAGTTAACTGTGTCCGGCAACAGCATATGTATAAATGGCAACAACTGATACACTGAGTAGAAAGATATTGCAATAATTTTTAGCACATTCACGTACGAACAACGCCATACGTATAAGCGACCCATGATTCTAGTATTCCTGGACTTAAGAGGCGCATTCGACTCGGTTGATCGGTCTGTTATTCTTGAGACGCTTTCCCATCAAGGAATGCCCCGGACTTCCGGATGTGTGAGAGTGTACGGAGAGCTCTCCAAAAGCTTCCGTACACAAAGCGGTGTCCGTCAGAGATGCCCACTCTCCCCATTTCTTTTTAACTTTGTGATTGATGAAATAATGAGACGAACGCTGGAGGGTCTCCAAAACCCTGATATTCAAATAGCCTGTGAAGAAAACCTTGTCGATCTGGAATATGCAGACGACATCGTTCTCATATTCGAAGAGGAGAAGGCGCAAGTATTCTTGGGTGGACTGACG
>NW_008751666.1:2235735-2253430 GCF_000715545.1 Opisthorchis viverrini
TGGCAGAGGAGTATGAAGGAGATCACGAAACGCTTGGGTGTTGTCGGTGCTACTCGCCTTCCAGGATGGGGACCGCGTGATCCTCACTGTGCCTGGTTGGAGACACTACAAGATATGGCTGCCAACCGATGTCAGTGGCGTTCTTGTTGTCAGTTTCTATCCAGATTGCCTGAGTGAATGTCTGGAGGTGTAGGCACCTCGGAGTCATTGTGTTAAGCTAGCACTAAGTCCCTCCCCCATCCACCTTTATTCTTTTCTTTACAATAAGGCTTTCAAATAAGTCATGGTTGTACGGCAGTGAAGCATCGGTGTTGAACACTGATGTCATGCTGTCGATGATGATGATGATGATGATGACGTTCGTGTACACGGAAACGTTCGCTGGATTTTGTCGCCACATACAATGCTGGCTTGCAAGGTTAACCGTGAAGTGGGAAATAATGCTGAAAAAACTGACTGCAAGTGTCTGAATCAAATATATGCCTTTCTTCGGCTGTTGGGACTCCTTATACATCAAAACTTCTCAATATGCTGTCTTATTAAAATGCTTCCTAGGGGAGGGGGACCCATGAATGTTAAAAATACCATCAAACCACACGGGAGGTGCATCAAATGCTATATTTCGCACTACTTAGCGTCTGGAACGAAATAAAACAGAGGTATCCTAAACATCACTCGAGGCATTCGCAGAACTATGGATACAGGTAACGGGGCTTATGTAAACTGGCCCATTGTAGATTGGTACTTCAGTCTGAACATTCTGATTTCGTCAATTAATTCGTTAACGTGTCAAGCGGTTTAATTAGCACATAACAAATGTAGGCGACGTGTGAAAACCGGTTTACTGATACACATAACTTGACATACCAGCTTTCTTCCTATGCTTATCGGTCCCATAAATACACCGTTTTTGGTAAAGAATACGGAATTAGTGACGAAATTCACACCACAGCCAATGACATCTGTTTCGCCGAAAGTGGGGCCGGACGTTGGGAGCTCTTTTCCTGCGTGGAATATCGATCCGTTGTTGCTGTGATACCCACATGAGCTCGCCTCCATTCCTAAACAAAATCAAAAAGAGAAGAAATTAGAATCACGCAACGGAACTGCTGAGACGAGCGTCAACAAGAAAGAGTAAAACGTAATTGCCCTGAAAACGACACGTACTGAAGTTCTCATCACATGACAGGGCGCCGGTAAATATGTGGTTGCCTAATTCACGTGTCTCCGATAACCCACAGCGTGATTTGGTCTTGTGAGTAAGTACTTACTCAAGCTTCAAAGTACTTTGAGAAAAATAACCAAGCTCAGTGAAAGAGAAACCCGACAGCATCGATGAACACAGCGGCATTAAAAAAAACGACTATTTATACAACGAGTCGTAATATATTACGTTTTGTGAGTCGAAAATGTAAACCAAAAAGCTTCAAGGATTTCTAAACCACAGGGAGTCATCAGTTCGAACAGGCTTCAGACTGTACAGCAGTGAGGCGCCAAAATCAACACAGGTGTTGCTGGCCCTGTTGACAATAGTGATTACCCTCGACCCTATATTCAGAACAGTAAACATGCAACGAAAGAGCCATCCACCTCTAACACAAGATGGCACATTTCATCACATTACGTACTTTCCACGCAGCTGGATCATGATACCACGTGACAGTCAAGTGGTTTTGTGATGTGATCGTGTTGAGAGGGATTCTGGGTGCAAACGTAAATCTTAATGGTCCTGTGCGAGGAAGGCAGCGACACGGAGAGCCCACAAACGTTCTTCTACAGGAGCAGAATTTTCCCCAACAACAATATAAACTACAGAAAGAACCCAAACTTTGGTGACAAAGAAGAGCGATTTATTAACCAGCATTAAACAAAGAGCACTTGCGATGGACAAAAAACTGCGTCCATAAACATATCTACCAGTAAGTGAGGGAACTAATACCACTAATGAAGATGTGCTGGAGAAGTAGGAAGACAACCAGGCACCGATGATCTCCTTAACGTAAAAGGTCTCGAATGACCGTTTTGCTACGCTGCTTGAATAACACTTGTTGCAGACAGCATTTCGGCCTATCATTACTAGTAGGTGCTGCTGAGACTTCATCTAAATCATGGTGATCTGACTGCTATGGTGTATCGAGCGCATTTACCCCCAGTCATACCACCATCGTACTTGAGGCCGCCACAAACACAGGAGAACGATTTCTAGACAGTGTAGGCAAACCGTGAATGCAAGCGGAAGCACACTTGTTGGCCCCAGTGTTATGCCCACGATGCACGCAGCAGTAATACTTAGGCGCAGTAATTAGCTGTGGGGCGATATCAATATAGCAGTCCTTCCACGAACAAATCTCCCTAACACCTCCAGCTGTGACACAATCGCGTGATTTGGTACAGCAATCGCAAATATTTGGCTATCCGTTCACCCATAGTATGCCAATCTTCCCATTAAGATGCTTAGATCTTTTGAGGTTGTGACAAAGAGCGCTTTCGGTGAGTTGAGAGCATCTAAGTCAACATTTTTCGTCAAGCTCAACCTAATCGCTGCTCGCAAGCGCCGCGCAATTGCGAATGTGTGGGGAATTAGCAGAAGTATGGTGCTTATGATTGTTCCCCCGCCATCACCTCAGCCCTACATGCAATCGGTTGTGATGCTGAATTTTCGGTCCACCAACCAATGCTTAATTCATACCGAGGGATCTGCTTTCCTCAACCCGCTAAGGCTATTGGACTGGGGCTTCCTAAGGTCACAGTCAATAAATTTCGTTTGCTCACCGTTTTCAGTTTTCTACTAACTTACGATAATTATGTGTGTGGCGCATGGTGTTGAGCGTACATTCTTGCCATTGACTTTCACACCTGACCCGGCTGCTGGCCTGTAAACGCGTGTTTCCATTCCAAACATTCTTACACATGCTGGTAGTCAACTTGTCCTACTGGAATAATTGATCGCACGCCTTCGAATGGGACGCTTCCTTCGTTTTATAATATTCTACTCTACACCTTTCCACATCTATCACTTGAAATCACTTGTTACGTTTGTGACCATGCTCTTCAAAAATAAACTATAATAAAGGCATATTTGTATATATTTTAGCTCTGATGTGATCGACGAATAAGGCAATGATCATACCGTAACAAGTCTCGTTCACTAAGACTAACGACCGAAAGACAAAACCGCCTAGAGAAAACAACACGATAAATTGCTCGTGTCAGATTTTCCGCAGTTCAAGGACAGCATACGTATATGACTGTCACGACCAATCAAATTGAGGAGGTGCAAAACCACCCTCCGAACGGTTCACCAGATCGCTAGCCGAGAACACGATGTGACAAAAACGTCCCTTGTCGTCGGCCAGCAGATCGTGACCGTATCATGGCTTAGGTGCCGTTTTGACAAGCGATCAGCAAAGTCGAAGGCGATTTGGAAACCTATGCAGTTGTGGCGAATTAAGACAATATTGGACGAATAGTAAGAACCTTCTGATATCACCTCCTGTCGGACGGTAGACTCCTTAAATAGGTTGATGCGTGCGTACCTTATAATGGAAATCCGAATAAGCAGAAGTGTTTCGGGCATTTCCAACGCGACGTCGACGAGGTTGATATCCCGGTGAATTTTGCAGATTGACTTGCCAGCTTTACACAGCAGCAGCGGAAGGAATGAATCACCCAGCCAGATAAAACTGCTTTTGTTTCTCAGACAGGGTAAAGAAACCGCGAATCAGCTCCAGTAGCAGAGACGCACAGGTGGGATATCATTATCACCTGATGTTCTGTTTCTGGAGCGACTATCTGAACGATCCCATCCTCCGTCGAGGTGACGTACTTGATGTGACGAGCGACCGCGGAGCCCGATAAGAATCCTTTCAAACTCCCTGAATAGCGGTTGAACAGTTGACTAAAATATCCCATCCACCAGAACTTATAATCAACATAAGTGATCAGATGCCCTGTTGTGCAACAAAAGTTGAAACCCCAGAAATTGATGTTTAATTGAAGCGTTACGAACCAGCCAAAAATTCGCCAAATTCGTCCGAAGTTGAAGCTGGATTCTGCCGGAGAAGATAACTTATCTAGAAAAAACCATACGGCCGGTTGAAGCTTGACTGTTAACAAAGATACGTGCAAAAAAGGAGTCCAGCTGCCTTGAATAGTAGGATGACATTCCGAACAGGTCAGCTGGCCAATTTAGCTTACGTACCCGGACACAACAGAGATGTGGAATTACATCGGAAGTGAAACTGACTAAACGAGACAAAGGTTCCTGCGCACAGTTCATTCATCATTCATCTTCCAAGAGGGGAAAAGAAATCCTCATGTATGCACTAACAATGGTCCTGGGACATGAACATTAAACTTAAAAGGTACCAAAGGTACCATCCCTGTCTCTAAGACCAGCTTGGTAGCCTCTTGTGTCAACCACAAAAGCATCAGCTTCGTTTCTGTTACGTCCATGCTAGTGACTGAATGGTACATTGAGAAAACCTGTTACTAGGAGGGGAAACAAAGGCTCCTGCTCCGATCACGGCAGTATCGATCAAAACTGCCCGCGTAGATAAACGATGGAGCTCCGGAACACCTGGAGATGGAAGCTATCTTTTAATTAGTTGTTCCAAAAGTTCCGTTGAACTGCTTCACCGATGTGTGCCAAACAGTGTTTCAACGATAGAATTTGTGATAAACCAGAAGGTGATGATGACGATCAAAAGACATTTTGGTTCCAGGCAAATACGACCAGATCTTGGTTAGAACAATTTGCATCAACCCAGTAGCGCTAGTAACAAAAGACAGTAAAAGAGGTGTCCGAACGTTTGGTTGCACAACCAGGAAGTCATTCAGTATTGACGAGGTATTCGTATGCCACCTATTAACAAACAAATGACTGGTGATCCCGAATGAGATTTCAACATTCTAGCAACCGGTGAAGATCTACTTCCTTATATTCATAACCCGTCACTAACAGGAACACTTCTCTAATCTTGACACAGTTCCGTGGACTCTTTATTATGCTCTTCGCTCAAAGGGAACAACCACGCCATGGGGTAGGAGAAACCCAAACACAAGCAGTGACACGACCGCCTCTGGTAGGTCCTCTCACCGGTCACTGCATAGAAGTTTTGCTTCAGTTTGTTCCAAATTACGGTCTCCCCTCAAACATTACGACGAATACTAAGCATATAGTGAGATTGCTGGGAAGCCCTTCAGAGCAAATGTAGATCAGTATCCCTAGTGAACACGCCTCTGATATGTCCTTTACACAAAGTACTAAAGAGGTCTACATTATAACGGAAGTACACAGGGCTAGATAAGATATATGAGACGAATCTGGACTGTAATTAGATAGTTGATCGATGCGTAGGTGCAACCAAACTAGTGCCAGTTACCAACACACCCTACAACTCATGCGTTTGTCCAAAGACCACAAAGACCATCTTTTATGTGAAAACCAAAAACCTGTCACCTGAAAATAGGCGGCACCAGGCCTATATGGCACAGTAAAGAGATACCGAGATGATAGCACTAGCACAGGTAGCGATTGCCTCTTTGCTTGTCCCGGAATTCTGTCCTAGGAAGTTGGCAGCATCTGCACTAAACTTGACAGCCCTGAAACCGTTTTGGTGGACCAGATACGTGACGCGCATGTGAATGGGCACATTTCCGCATAGAGGTGGCTAGTGTTCAGAACAAAGAAGTGGGTAAAAAGCTACCGGTTCGATACAGAGGTATTAAGCCAAACAAAGACTCAGGCCAGAGCTTTAAAAGTGACCGACGAAGGGACAAACAATGTTACAGAAAAGGCGTGACACAGAAACATAGGCAAGTGAAGAATAACGTAGGCGGAGAATTTTGTGAATCAGCGCAATCGCCCACCTACATCTCTCTCCAGGAATGATGGTTCCACATGTGTAAGTATGGGAATACAGACACATTTTAGCGTCTGTGTTAACAGGGCTCACATGTGATTAACAACAAGGACAGGATTGATTAAATAATTGGTTTGCTGTCAAGCCAGAGAAGTTGTTGATATTGCAAGAAAAAGTAGCGGAAAACACAAACCTCTTAAACTCGTCAATTAATGCTGAATTTAACAGTCCTAGTAAAACACGCTGGGGAACTGCTCTCACAAGCCATCCCCTGCCTACGTTTAGCCCACGTCTAGTCCCTCCACCATCAGGAACATGGCAAGTTACACTCGGGAATCCTGAAGCACCTCCATAACACTAAACTCCAGTCTGGAGGATGGCATATTATCAAAGTACATTACTCTCCTTTCCACCCACTGTCGTTGCCGGAAAATTTCAAACCAATCACCCCAAACAACAGAATAAGCAAGTCAGTTTTCTGGACTGACAGTATACTTTCACCACTGGTTATTTGGAGAGCTTTGAGTCTCCTTCAAAAGTGAAAGCTTGTTCATCCACGAATCCTTACACTTCTTTAAAGCTATACAAGAAAAAGAATGCCCAGCATGGCACAGGTTCAAATTTCAGATGTGGATGGATCATACCAGTGCTCACAGCAATCCAATGGGGGTCCAATTCATTGACTGCCAAATCGCACGAAGAACCTAACTAGCTCGGTATGTTCTCCTAATACTGGCAAGATAGAACTCAAACCAACGCATTCGCTATTGCTAGACGATACCAACTTACCACGCTAATGAATCAGTCGAAACGCAAACAGGTGCAGGCGCCTAGCCTGAGAGGGAACAAACCAGGGATGAGAAGCTGATGTGGAAAACTGCTTCGAAAGTCAGAGCCCTCCTCGTAACAATGCCCCTATAATGAGACTGGAGTAACTGTATGGCGGAAAATAAGCTAGCAGAGCTTCTGTAAAGTATCGCCTCTAATCCGAGTGGATACCACCCATCGTTTACAAACCTTGTTTTGAAACATGTTTCTATTACACCGATACCTGCTATCGTTATATATATATATATATATATTCACTCTTTAGTCCGTTCCAGAGAAATGGTCACTTGCCGCTCTGAAAGTGGTGAGATAGTCTAGTGGTTAGAGCGCGAATTTACTCATTTTACCAGTCACCTATCAGGGATCAAACATAGTTGACAGTTGTATGGAGCCTGGCCAACATTTGTTGCTCAGATGAGAAAATCTGCGCCAGCCAAAAAAGTTTGCCGCATGTCGAATTAGAAGGAAGTCATACGGAAGACAGAAGGCGGAAAGGAAGATCACTCGAAAATGAAAATTTTCATCACATTTGATGGGGAGAGTTTTTATTTACGTGGAGGGTCACTAGACCGGTTGTTTGTGTACTGAATGTGGAACAAATTTCTCAATAACAAATGTTTGTGGAAAGGGAGGATTGAGTGTGGAAGTTGCAGCTAGTCATTAAGGTATTCCGCGCTAGCTGATGCTCATAAAATCATAGCCGTATCCATCACGAGTGTGGTGGAGAATGCATGATTACTGGGTCGATAGGACGAATTATCATGTCAAAATTTAGGTGAATGATCAATCGATGAGGCTAAAAAGTACCGAGGTTGGGCTTCATGGGAACTAATCAAAATCTCTAAAAATCTGGTTAAAGACCTAGTTCACAACCAGCTAATCACCATCCTCATAGTATCACTGGGCGTAATGTTAACGTGATGTACACAAGGGGCGAGACGGGTCAGGGGTTAGAGCGCGAATTTACTGAACGGAAGGCTCGCGCATTTCGAATTCCCCTGTCTACAGGCAATAGTCCAGCCCTCGTACTTCCTTCGAGTGGTATATAACAGTTAAGAACTAAAAAGGTTGCCACAGCTAAAGGAAGTACACAAAGATGCTGATTCGCACAAAGTCACGCGAACAGGAAGGGAGAAAGAGTCCTGGTGCTTGGCCATCACAATCCAGGGGCCTATTACTCTAAGCACGAAGACCAATGACGTCGAACTGCAAGTACATGTTACCGCTCTCAACTGTCTACACAAGTCCGTGGACCCCATCCTGGGGAGCAGATTACACCGACAGAACCCAGACGCCTCGTGATTTCTTTTATTCTCCTTTGCTAGCGCTGAATCTCCCGTTCTTTTCAAAACCTTGCCAGAACGCATAAATAGTGGTCGGTGGTGGATGGTCATGGACACACAAAATATAACATAGCCACCAAAATGAAGGAAATTGAAATCACGCCTGAAGGAGTATGAGCCAAAACACGGTACTCCCATCGACCTCAGAAAACGGCCTGTGAACTTTAGTGGTCTGGAGATGGCAAATTTCGCACCCGTATGAGAACAATGCGTGCGTCGTTGCATTGTGGGCGCGCTCTTTTGCTTGACCAATCAGAAACAGGTTTTCAGAGTAACTCGTGTAAACTACTTAAAGGTCCAGTAACTAGAATGCTGCTAACCTAGGGAAACCTATCACAAGTGAAAGAACAGAGCTGAAACACCAGTGCTCGAACTTATGGTGTACAGAACCTATTCAGTCTGCCAGCATGTGCGGTATGATAAGAAGCGAAATACCTGGGTCGGTATATGCAATAAAATTCTCACAAGTTGATATTGTTAGCGTCACGAACCATTTCAAAAATATTAAAACAGGCCGGAACACGTTTCAGGTGATTAAACTACTACAGAAACGGGACTAGGTAGTTTTCAATTCCGCAGTCTTCTTCGCGTTACCATAAAAAAGGTACACATAGTGGATGAATCAAACGTGACAGCCACTTCTAGGAACGAATGAGGACCATAAATTAATGTAGAGGACTACCTGCTCATACCGTCACACGTTGTCGGGCTCCATCTGGGTGAAATTAGAAACTGATCAGTCTTTCCACCAACAGTCCAAACATTAAGTTCAACAGTTCAACATTAAGCATTCTGTCCAGATGGCCCAAGTGGTTAGAGCGCGAGATTACTGACCGGAGGTCCGTGGTTTAGAGCGCGAGATTACTGACCGGAAGGTCCGTGGTTCGAACCCGACCTGTCTCTCAACTTCCCCTGTCTAGGCTTGGGCAACCTGGCAGCGTCCCAGCCCTTGTGCTTCCTCCGGGTGGCATGGCAGCTAGGCACCGGAAGGATGTTACAGCTGAACGGTTTACTTTTTATTTTATTGTCAACAGCTAAGGTTCTAGCCTCCTGGCCTCCAGATCATTGAATTACACTGGCTGCATATTTCGGGATTCGAGTAGAGAACGAACTATTGAATGCAATATAGAGATCTATGGGGCAGGGAAGACCATTGTTTTTAAGTACTTTTCCTGGTAAACATTCCGGTTCTTTCTAGTTTTGTATCGATTGTGGTAAATGGTATTCGTTTCGCCCTATTAAGCTCGTAGTCACACTTGATAAATTCAATGGACGTTGTGAACTGTTTTTGGCTGAAGAAAGTGTGTGGAGGGTCCGGATGTGATTTGATCCGCATACGGGATGATCAAACATTAGACTGAGAGAATGACTTGGTGTCATTCAGACCTGACTAAAGACAACGTAGACACAGAAAAATGGTTTGTTCTCAGTAGCTGGGAAAACGGATTATGCGGGCTACGTTCTGCTGACAAAGGTGGGCAAGCCCTAACTCGATTCTCTTACAACTTCTGCCTCCTTAGTGTTAGGTTTAGTTAGGTAGGGGAACAATCGATTCGTTGGATATGCCATGTACCTAATGCGTCAAGAATAAACCTACCATCCGTGATAAGAAATCGGGAAAGATCTGGTTGACCAGTGTTGTTAAATGACTGCATACATAACGTTAAAAAAAAATCAAACGATGAGTTAAAATATAAACGCAATTTCGACACTGGATGTAATCCTCCGGTGACTTCTCTTAGATGAATATATTGGCCATGGGTTTCGAACCGTCCCGACCGGAGTAAACTGCGTGCTGGTAAGCCGAACGAAGATCGAATAAATAGGCGGGGACAAGAAGCTGCCTTTTTCAAAAATATTGGGGTCCTATTCCATTGTGAACAACGATTATGAATCCGCAATCAGATTAATATGGAAATTTGAGTTACAACAAACCTGCCAGACTGTAGCGGTAATGGGGACACGCAATAGTTATGACAGGAAATAGGGAACACTTACCAGGCCATTCAGTAAGAGAGGATCTAGAGGAACAAATGCCAACTGCAATCGCGCTGGAAGAAACCAGAACGGGAAAATTGGGCGAGCGTGAACTTCCCATTAATACTCGGTTTTGAGCTATCAAGTCAAAAATGAAAGCGATTTAGCAACAAGCAGCCTATCCTCAGATGATAGTGATGAGGTGCTTCTTGAGTGGTGTCTTCCAAGGCCAATGATTATGAGAATCGCTTATCTGGAAGCTCCTTGGCACTGTATGAAATCACACTTAGTTCCTCCATATTGCCCTAGAACGTGTCACATCCAGGTGCCCACTCAACATGGTCTCAAGTCATGTTGCTCAATCTCACCCTCTCTTCACGCCGAGACTGGTACTTGACCTGTACACGAAAAGTGGCGAAAGATGCATCACTGAAATTTATTTCTCCTTTCTCATCCCGACAAGATTTCATCCATCATCATAAGCAAATTTTCAGATTTCTAGCTTTTCTTTCTAGGCTAGGTCAAAATTCACTTTATTGTAGAGTGCCGTTTGATTGGAGTTCCCTTCCCCAGTCCTTATTTACTTGATTATCTGTAGAAGTCCCCTCATCCGTAACTGGTGATTGTTGGACCCCAAACCCACTGTCAAAAAGTCGCGCTTCCAGCTTCACTTATGAAGAGTTGGTACCCACACTTCAGCTATGGGCGTTGCACTTGTTAGCAGTGTGAGGTGTGCAAACTTTAGTGGAGATTTCGTCCATTAAATGAACCCAATCTATGCTGAAAAACCGAAAACCACTGTACAGCTGTTTCACCCTTATTGTAGATCATTGGCAGTGCGCATCTCATGAAGCTGTAGGGGGGTTTCCAGCTCGCAACATCCACGTTATCAGTTTGAACACTCAACCGTTCAACCACGAGCGGCTGTGATTCGCTGGCACTTAGACAGGATATAGGTCCGCTTATCCTCCACTCACGGTATCCACATCATTTATAATGTCTTTCAATCCAGCCCGACTCTTCTCCATGGTTAACCGAATATTTATAGTTTTCGTCTTTTGTTCTTCGAATTGGTCAAATCCATCACTTTCAAGGACCCAGTTACTCCCAACAGACCATCGCAAATGTATTTCCACGTTTTCTATTTTCCTAAATGACATTAAAAACAGCGAGTTGCTGACGCTGAGTCGTGTCTTACTCTGCATAGGTGTGAGGTACGATGTTGTAGCAGGAAGCTGTTGAACGCATCACAAACACCCCAAGTTAATTACGAACAACTGAGTTGGAAAGTCAACATCAACATGCGGAAGGAAATTTCGCTTCGGCGGAGCGTAACATTCAATGCTAATTTAGCCTATTCACCATGTTCGTTATTGCACATTTTCGGCCGCATCTTTTATGTTGACTTCACACCTATCTACACGCTAAAAGCTCATTATTTCGCTATCAGTGCGCGATTACTTAGCCCACGATGGTAACAGAACAGTAGGGAAATAAAGTCCACGTAAAAGAGAAACACAGACAATGGCTAACGCCGAGAACGCGAAAAATCCTGGTGGAGTAACAGAGACTGCTGGATGGTCAAGAGTAAACCGAGATTATGTTTGATTCATGCGCAGAAAATCCTTGAGACGAGTAGAATATCACACAGAAATTTAGAACAGCTACACTAAGCTTTTTGCGTGGGAATAATCCATCCTCTCGTAGGTTAATCACCTGCACTTTTTCACCTCCTAGCTGTGATTTTAGTGAGATGTACGGCAATGATTTCGATCGACAGTTTCACACGCAATGGCAGGATATTCAGATAGCATACCACGCTTGTGAACACTATGAATAGTCAGTCCTCCGCGTATGTACATGATTAGAGTGAGGTACGCCTGTACAAGCAAAGATACAGTATGCTCCAATACTTGATGACGACCACCCTCTACGTTAAAAGAAAGATGACATCTAAATGTTGTCACGACTATTAACCCACGAAGCCGGTTCGCCGACTGGAGCCAACAAGCATTACAATAAAAGTAATGACTCTGGTTGTACCGGGGGTAGGAGCAACGGCTAGTAATAACGGGTGATGCAGTATATTCTATGGTATGAACTGAAGCAAGCTCAGTAGAACCAGCAATGGGGTCCGTATCTACAGATGTTCCAGAAGATGTACTCCTATATAGCCCGTTGAAAATGCAAGTTAGCAGCGCCCCTCGGGCGATACGATGTCCATGATAAAGAGGTGCAATCATTTGGTCTGTAAATTTTTGGCGCAGGACAATTATCCAAGCACATACGACAACGACGGGCACCAGAGAAGGAATGGGTCGAACGGTAAATGGCAGAAATGTTGATCAGATATGTTAGGAGGCACTCCTCCTAACGAACATATTGCTCAACATTTCTCTCTATTTCAGCCTTTCATTGGACTGTTTTGTTCCATTCCATTCTTGATTCTTCGAATCTCGATATTGGCTGTTCAGTTGCTGCAGTATAATTTCCTCAAGGCTTTTTGTCTTCTCAATTCCGTGTGTAACTGACAAGGTTGACTGACTGATCAATAGAGAACATAACAGGTCTGAAATACGTCTCCCGTAGTTTGCGGTAAGTGACTGACTTGTAGCGATTAAATTGATCTCTGGACGGCAAGCTGAACCCAGGTTGAATAGCACAGAAAACCAGGCACTGAATGCATCTTTCTTCGATCAGCCTTGATTTGTATGATTTTATCGACCCCCTCAAATATTGCTACTCATAAGTGGCGTCTTTATTGCCATATCAACAGTGGTCCTTTGTCAGAGAACACATCACCTAAGAGGGGATAATCGGTACTGCTGGTGTTTTTTCCTCTAGGCGTTGCGTATTGTCACTAAATTCAGGGTAAAAGTGACCCCTAGATTTCTTACAGAACTATGGGTTTTATACAAGTCCGCTTTGTCGGAAAAGAACTATGCTCAGAATAACTGTTCGTTTAAGTCCTCATCAATGGTAACATTCGAGTGGATTACAATTAATGATGAAAGAGAAGAGATTACTTAAGTAAACTGGTGACTAAAATCTACGTTGTTATAACGACGATTACGCAGAAAATGGATGGAAAGCAACGGACAATACGGTTGACACCCATTGGGTCGGCGCGGACTAAAAATTGTCTGGGCTTCGCTAGCCCACTGTTATTAAACTAGTAAGATCGATATGCGTAGCCAAAAGATAAAGCGAGACACCAAGAGATAATCCAATCAGGATGGAGGACAGAAAATCGTTCAAAAGCGGAGTAACAAGCAATCATGTGAGTGAAACAAACCGCTCCACAAAAAACCCGTCCTCTTAAGAGGAATAACTTAATTTAACAAATGCACAGTGGCTGAATAGAAATGTGATGAGCTACTTACCCTGAGCGATTTTTCACATTGACGCTAACCTCGAAATAGTACACACTGCAGCACACTGGAATCGCGTTGTCCGCACGCAACACAATTGGAGCTGCGTTTTCGGAATTCGAAGACCGGTTGGCTGGAGGGAACGAAGTGAAAGTGGAGTAAGTCGACTTGTCATTCATGCAGACCTAGCAACTGTTGATTTGCCAAGAAATGCGTTTGTAATCAGGGAGCAATAGTTCAAGTTCGTAAGCGGCCTACGGAACAATGCCGTCACCGCATATTACTCCACGAGTGAAATTAGTCGATGCTGAAAAGTTTAGTTGTGCTGCCTCATGCTTGTTGTAAATCTGCGATGCGCATTTCACGATGGCCCAAGGGATTTAAACCTTCAGCCTATCTAAACGAAGGCCGGTTGAATCTAGTTGATTGGTGTACAAATTCATGCCGAGAAAATTCCTGGTTAGAAAACTCGACAGGTGCTTAGTGCTGTGGTGTCACTCAAGACTTGTTGCACGGCTGCCTTGGATATGGACCGAGGCCAACTGGCTTTTAGATTGACGCAATAACCTTGCTGACAACTACCTTCTAGTGTTTGAGGTTGGTTGAGTCTCTTGGCACCGAAGTAAATGACAGAGATGCGTCGGAACAGTTGATTTTTGCCCCGTAGTTTGACTGTAGCTCGTGGGAGAGAATGGTTTTACCCTGTCGCACCGTTGTTCACGCTTACCGATACCACTGATACCCACAGGGAATCTATCAAGAGATAATCTATCAAAATACATAATAATCGTTCAGCAGTAAAAGCCTTCTGGTGCCCAACTGTCATGCCACCCGAAGGAAGCACGAGGGCTGAGATATTGCCATATTGCCCAAATCTAAACAGGGAAAGTCGAGAGGCAGTTGTTGGAATTGAACCACGGACCTTAAGTTCAGCAAATTCGTGCTTTAATCACTGAGCCATTTGGAGCCCAATGACCTGTTATTATCAGTACAGCCGTTATGGACAGTGAAACACCAGTAGCGAAGACCGGTGCGAAACTGCCCTACGACCATGAGAAATAAAGTCCCGATGGGGGTGAAAAAGACAGTGTAAGATCAGTGAACTTATCTTTATGGAGAACGATGAAGAACAACGAGGAAAACCACTCTTGGCATCACATCGATCCAAGAGGCCACCAGTGGAATTGAGCCGACCACTTTTACGAACCTCGCCCAGAATTAGTCCACTATACGACAGACAGCCCGACAAATTTAGAGGACGCCTACTAGTTAATAACCAATGGTAATCACGTGCGGGAAAATCAAGTGGACCCCAACCGAGAAAGCTTGAAGATTCTACCGAACTCGGTTTGACGTTAGACACATTTATTTTGCGTTGCCAAGTCACGACCTGTCCCCCGTGAGTCTTTCACGAACTAGAACCCGGAGTTGAAAACAGTGCCCACTTTGGTAGGTGATGAGTGGACATGCGTAGTGCGTGTGCTGGAAACCTGGACCTGGAGGAGAGGTACGAAAAAAATCACGAAACGTCTGGGTGCTGTCGGTGCTATCCGCCTTCCAGGGTAGGGAACGCGTGATCCTCACTGCACCTACTTGGAGGCGCTGCAAGATATGGCTACCAACCAATGTCAGTGGCGACCTTGTTGTCAGTTTCTATCCAGATTGCCTGGGTGTTTGGAGGTGTAGGCCTCTCGGAATGATTGTAAAATTTTATTAAAAATATTTTTTAAATCGTTCAGCTGTAACACCCTTCCGGTGCGTAGCTGCCGTGCCACCCGAAGGAAGTACGAGGGCTGAGCCAGGTTGCCCAAGGCTAGACAGGGGAAGTCGAGAAAGAGGTCGGGTTCGAACCGCAGGCCTTCTGGTCAGTAAATCCACGTTCTAACTCCCTGAGCCATGATTGTAGTAAGATAGTACAAAGTCCCTCCCACTTCCACCATTACTGTTTTTTCACAATGAGGCTTTCAAATAAATCATGGTTATATGGCAGTGAAGCATCGGTATTTAACACTGATGTCGTGCTGTCGACGACGACTATGATGATGATGACGGACCTGATGAGCTTTATTTGCTGCTTCAGTTGCTCTAAATTATTATCAAGTACCCGGCTACGCATCACAAACATGCGAACGCGGTGAACAAACTGTAGCCACATGACGCCCTAATTGCTGCAAGGGTACGCATAACCAAACGTCTGAAGCCCTGTAGGGCGTTCGCACAGGAGTGAATAAGTTTAGCATTTGCCTTGCACACGTGTATTTAGATTTAATGAAATTGTCTTCTGACTTAACACATGACAAAACTCTGCACATGCTGAACACACACAGATAGTGCGTGTATTGATTTATTTCGTTGTGATAAAGCTACAGTCTATGCAGCTACCCAGAGAGGTAAGCCAGTCGACGAACTCGATAAAATCCTCTGAATTTCATTTCTAAATCAGCATTTGTATCCAGGATGACTGGCATTTGAGTATTGAGCTCGTCACTGATGGTTGTATGGTCAACTTGGATCCATTTTGGCCCAGTGGTAAGGATGCCAAATGGCAGATGGTATCCACCGCGTCCAGAACCAACAATGAACCAACGAGTGACGGGCGGTAGTATCGATGGTGCTTCGGTGGTAATGAGGGTGTAAAAGACATTGTCCATCATTATTCCGCTATGGATTTAAACTAAACATGATACCAGGTTCTGCTACAGATAAATTGAGGCGCCCTGGTGGAGCAATCCAATCTACGGAGTTTTGCACTATAGCTGAGCTGTTTGGGTGGACGCATTTAATCATTTATCGACAAAAGTGTCCTATACATAATCAAGGTGCTTCTTGAATCAGCAGAACGTAATGAACAGAG
This sequence comes from Opisthorchis viverrini, assembly GCF_000715545.1. Lineage (NCBI taxonomy): Eukaryota > Metazoa > Platyhelminthes > Trematoda > Opisthorchiida > Opisthorchiidae > Opisthorchis > Opisthorchis viverrini. The sequence continues at coordinate 2,251,973 of NW_008751666.1, forward strand.
AGCAGTGAGAGACCGATCGGTGAGTGCCCATATGGAAAAGGAAAGTGCAGGTAACTATTCCCCCAGCTCACACTCAAAATGAGACGCGTCACGTCAAAGTTTTTATCAGCAGCAGCAGCAGCATCAGTAGCATCATCATCGTCAGACACAGCAACATCAGTGTTGACACTGATATTTCACTGCCGCACAGCCAAAAAGTTCATCTTATTTATGCTTAAAGCCAGAGTGAACAGAAGAGAAAGAGTTGTCAAAAACCTTAAGACGCCCCACATCTGTTCGCAAAGGAAATGTCTCAAAACCCCACTACAGAGCCATTAGTGTAGCCTGGTACACGCGACCCTTGAGACCCAGCAATAGATTGCGGTCTTTGAGATTCATGCACTGACTTCATCAAACACACTTCCGTGAAATTCTCCAGTTTCCAGCGCTTCTCTTTGAACTGTAAAGGGTGTATTCAGTGACTGTATGTTCTGAACCACGACCACGCACTTCGGAGATACAGGGCGCATACCGAAAGATGGTATGACATCGGTCATTCTGTTCAACAGGGCTTGTCCTTCGCCTTTGTCTTCAAAGGTGAAGAAGTCATCTGCGTACTCCAGATCGACAAGGTTCGCACCGGCAACAACTTGAACATTGGGGTTTTGAAGACTTTCCAGTCTTTGCCTGATTATTTCATCAATGGCGAAGTTCAACAACGATGGAGAGACCGGACATCCTTAGCGGACACTGCATTTTGTGGGGAAGCTTAAAGAGAGCTCATCATGCACCCTCACACACCCAGAAGTATGTGAATATAGGTACCAGATTAGGTCCACAGACTTCTGAGGCATAACCTATCGAGCAAGTGTAGTTAACGACAATGACCAATCGACAGAATCGAACGAACCCTTGAAGCGGTCCACCTGTACATATGGCGTTCTTCTAACACCAAACGAAGTGTGGAGATGTGGTCAACGCAGCCTAACGAGGCGATTAGAAAACGGGTATTCGGTTGTGCTGCAGGCACTTCAATCCGAGAAAATCTCCAGCATCATCGACTACGATGGCTCGGTCATGTGCTACGCATGCCAAAAGACAGTCTATCGAGGTGAGTGTTGTTCTCCGTGCTACCTTTCAGGTTGGTACAAACCGCGAATCGGACAGCACATGACTTGACAGAAAGGCATCAAAGAGATCACGAAGAGTTTGGGTGTTGTTGGTGTTGTATGCCTCCCAGGATGGGGTCCCAGTGACCCCATCTGTGCTTGGCTGGAGACGTTGCAAGAAATGGCGCTAATCGATGTCAGTGGCGTTCTTGCTGTCAGTTTCTTTCTAGATTGTCCGATTGAGCGGTTGGAGGTGTAGGCACCTCAGTATGCTTGACATAGGCCAGCGCTAGATCCCCTCCCTCACCCACTCTTTTCCTCTTCACTGTAGGGTTTTTAATACAATTATATATATATATATATATATATA
>NW_008751666.1:2253664-2259052 GCF_000715545.1 Opisthorchis viverrini
CTTCCAGTTTTGGACGACGAACAATCAGTGAGGCCAGAAGCCTCGTTACAACCTCTGTGAATATTACATTTACATTTTATGACGATGGGCCCTATTATCGATTCACTCCTGTTATCTGGGAAGGTTCCTTTTTCCAAGATAATCTCAAACAGGCTAGAGAGGCACTGAATGAGGAACTGGTTGCCTGAACGGGAGAGGAAGGTCGTCAGGACAGGCGGAACGAGGATACTTGGCAAAAAATTCACATTCAGACACTTTTGAAGCTGAAGAGATCCATATTCACAGCCTACCTTCCTATTGAAGGTTGACAGTCCGAATTGCAGGAAGCAAGTGGCCAAATGAATTGCTGTTCGAAGTACTGCGCCCAGTTGTCCCAACGTTCTCCTTTGCTGGATACAGGAAACCATTCTGATCCCTGATAATTTCGCAGACAAGATGCTTCCGAGGAAAGAATCGAGTGGAAAAGCTTGTGAACGTTTCCAGCATTGTTCGCCTCTTCAATTCGTTCGACCTTTAGGGTCCACCAAGCTTCTCGGTCTGCACGGGCACTCAGTTTCATCTGGCGTCGGATGATGCGTCAGGTTGAGTTATGGTTGTGGTCAGGAGTCTGACGACAAGTTTCTAGCAAAGCCACGGTCCTATAAGAGGCCCAGTGTTTGCATGGAGCGGGCTGGGTTGTACCAAAGACAGAAACTCCGGTACTGAGTAGAACTTTGGGTGTGTACCGCGGTCATTAATATTCGACATCGGACCGTCCGGCAGGCATTCAAGGAGCCGGTTCTGATAGTTTCGTTTGATTGGTCAACTAGGTCTGACGACAAGTTTCTAGCAAAGCCACGGTCCTATAAGAGGCCCAGTGTTTGCATGGAGCGGGCTGGGTTGTACCAAAGACAGAAACTCCGGTACTGAGTAGAACTTTGGGTGTGTACCGCGGTCATTAATATTCGACATCGGACCGTCCGGCAGGCATTCAAGGAGCCGGTTCTGATAGTTTCGTTTGATTTCTAGGTCAACTAGCTTCTCAGCGGTTATTCGAGGTTCGCGTCTTTCATAGACCTGGAAATCACAATGAGTAGCAGCGGACAAGCACATGGTCGGAGTCCATGCTGGTATTTCAGGATAAGTGGTACGCAGTGACTGACCCTCGTCACCGGTAACTGAGAGCGATGTGGTCTTCTTAGATTACGGACTGGTTCATTGGTGGGCACTGCGTTGCCAAGCGACTTCCGCGGTTCCGGAAGTCAGTACTGCAAAAAAAGCTGCTGAAGCGGCTTTCCGTTGTCCGTGCGTCTTGTATCCAACTATCCAGTTGAGTTTGGTCTACTTGCCTGGGTGTTCATGTCACCAGCATCCAAAACGAAAGCTGAGCTTCTAGCCCATTGCAAAAGAGCACACAGGGTGCCATAGAAACTATCTCGGGCAAATTCAAAGCTACCACATATAGGGGCGTAAGAAGACAGAATAAATAGGGTGCGACGGACCTCACTTTCTTAAGATTTCAAAGACATCGCCAAACGAAACACGTACAGGCGACTATTGATAGGTATTCAATCATGTAGAGATGCTTCCGCTCCATCGCTGAATACAGTACCCACCCCAACACATCAGGCTGCAGGGGCCATCGCATCCCCAGAACTGCGCAGCGGGAACCTGGAAAATAGTGACGGGGCAGTCTGTTCAACCACTACTTGTGCCCTGTATCCTTGTTTCTGACAGACAACATAAACCCATTCAGAGGGATTCAAGCGTACGACCAAGAGCTACTCGTTGTCCTTCTCGCTTCAGTGGCGAACATTAAAGACAGCTAAGTAGACCGGATTTCTGGTTTCGATGAGTTTAGGTTTGTTATTAAAGTCGGACACGCAAAAGCTGCAACTGAGTGTGATTCACGGCGAGCAGAACGGTTACTCCGAGTTCTAGGATCCGCGGAGAGTATTCAAATTGGGGTTGCATAGGGTAGCAGAAATCCATGAAAGAATAAATCGTTCAGCTGTAGCACCCTTTCGGTGCCTAGCTGCCATGCCACCCGAAGGAAGCACGAGGGTTGGTATACTGCCAGGTTGCCCAAGCCTAGACAGGGGAAGTCGAGAGGCGGAAGTTGGATTCGAACCACGGACCTTTCGGTCAGTAAATTCGTGCTCTTACCACTTGGGCCATCTCGCCCCCGGGTAGCAGAAGAATAAGAGCGAACAGGTAAAACTGTAAAAGGAAGTCATTAGCAGTAATATGCTTTTGGTTACTTGTTCTGTTGCGTGCAGCGAGTAAGGCTGACGACAGCCCAACGGCCGACGTGACATGAGAGTATTGTCAAGTGTAAGTATTGTGGTTTTACGTGGGCTGAGATACTGCCAGGATGCCCAGAACTACACAGGGGGCGGTCGAGCTCGAGAAAGTTCAGCGGTTGAAGTGCCAGTTTACGGACGGAAATGTCTACGTCCAAACGCAACCTCAAAATCTCGACTTCTCCCGTCTACGCTTGGGCAACCTCGCAGTATCCCAGCCCTCGTGCCTTCTTCCGCTGGCACAGCAGCTAAGCACCGAAAAAGTGCTACATGTGAACGATTTCAGTAGGGTGATTAAGGTATTCGATCAAAGCTTTTGGCTCAAAAGCCTGACCGCAAGGCAACAGTGTTTGGTGGGGAATGCACGTGCATTACCGCTTTTACAAAACAAGTCACAACATATGTTCTAACCCCAAGCTGGAGGGCCAAGAGCCTGTTTGGTCAAACCTCTAACTATTGAATAACCTGGTATTACGGACTTCATGTCGCACAATTCCGACCCAGTATAGCCCAATGTGTCAAGGATGCACATAAACAATCACCCAAATTCAGTTTCCGTCACTTTGTGGGAGCGTTTAGCTTACTGATCTAGTATTTTAGGCCTTGTACTCACGAACGAAAATTCTTTGGTTGAGGGCATTAATGTAATTTAGTCGCTGGGGTACAGTATCACGTGTTTAGAAAATCACTGCAAATTTGATCGTACAAAAGGCTCTACATAACGAAGGCTCCAAACACCCATCGACACTCAAGTTTACGGAAACCCCAAATCACTGGAAACAGGTTGGCGCTAAAGTCAGCGTGAAATAGGGCGTTCCACCACTGACGACGGACAGCATCGTACTCTTGAATCCACCAGCATCTATCAGTGCTCACCAGGCTATAGATGATACCGCATTCGATTTAAGTGTACAAGACCACTCAGTATCCTTGCTACACGAGGAATAGTAGAAGCGGTAAGCCAACGCTTTCTGGAAATATTCCTTCGTCCAAGAAGGCTTAGGAGATTATTAGACAAACTATTCCCATAAGGTTCGCTTTTTTCTACTAATCATTGACGACCTGCACAGGAAAAAACAACTCAGAGTTCTAATATTCCCTCAAAATGGCAAAGCTAGACGATCAGTTCCGGTAACCGGGGATGGCAAACTGCATACTTATCTGGAATAGTTACATAGGCTGTTAATGAAAAATCTACTACTCTACCATAGTAAAGCTTCATCCCTACGTGCTCTGCGATGAACTTACAGATCGAAGAAGGAACGAGATCAATCGCAACACGAGAATGTGTCGTACGTTCATCAAATGGTGTCGTGGCCGCAGCTTTCGCTCATTCCTATACCAGTCACCCGGAAAGGCCTTTAGAACACTTGGCGGATTAGTGTTTCTTCAAGTTTAAAAGGTATGTATATATACCCAATAGCAAGTGTATAATTATTTAGTCACTTTCGGTTGTGGGGAGATCTCTTGCTAATTTTCAGATTCTGAGGACTCATAGCCGCCCGCTAATTGTGCTCCCAGAAAAACAATCTCCGAGATAACCACTTTGAATTAGCAACCAAGTACATTCAAAATTCCTCGCAGTGTGAGACTTGAACGCACTTCCATATGACACCGTCTACACACCATCTCTACGTACACTTCAAAAATGGACGCTTTCATTCCTATAAGTTCATTGTTGAATAAAATATTCTTGATGTCCGGCTCTTTGCTGTTTCTTTCGATGTAAACAAGCCCGAAGGTCTTTCACACGTTACATTAAGTTGGGGTAATGAATAGAACCCTAAATAAGCTGACGCCCTACTGCTATGATGGGTAATTACACGGAGTCAGTATTACTAGAAGTTAAAATGCAACAGGGTATATAATAGAACAACCGTGATACTTTGTACCTAAATAAACCACATACACCCGTACCAGCAGTCGAAGTGCAGTTCGATTCTTATCCCGATTATTTCATCCGCCATTTCCAGTTTCCACTGATATTTAATCCTCTGGACTAATTTTTTAAAAACGAGAAAACATCCCGGTCTCTCGACTCAGCACCTACAGACTGCCTGGGTGCGTTCCTCGAATTCCCTCAAGTGGATTTGAAAGGTGGCCAAATTTCAAGTTCGGTGAATATGTTGACACAGGCGGTTACGACTTGTTTGGAGCCTGATATTACAAATTCCAGTACTCAAAAGATAGCTACGACAGCGCTCTCATCCACCTAGTCAATGCCAGTCGTGTCAAACACAGTAAGGGTAAATCACTCGACGCTAAACTTACCTGCAACGGTACATCCATTTACACTGATTCCTGATTTGATATGGCCAGATTGAGTGACCAGGGACTTGGGGAGTTTAGATCCTCTGAGATAAGCCACATAATACAATTGCCTAACGATATCTTCGTTCAGATTACAGCAACCAGCGGGGGCTGACTGCTGCGCCATTGACAATTTCACAGCTGATTGCGCGACCTTCGCGGCATTCAAAGTGATACCGCGGGAATACTGATTCTTTCAAACAAACTGTGCACAGCGGGGGAGCCAGTAAAACACAAATCAACAGCGAACGAAACCAATGAGACAGCGAATATCACAGATCAGGAAGCGCAGTAGGAGACCCAAACCAGATCTAGGATTACACCACCGTGGAACCAACGAACGTTCTTCATCAGTTTCATCTGCTGAAAATTTCGCCAATATTTTCGACATTTCTCCAAGGAATCGAGTTAGTCCATGCACGAATCTCCAAGCATCCGGCTTCCCTCTTCTTTACGGACATAATATTGCATCATTGGTCGCATCCGCACACCATTTTGCGCCACTTAAAACATGGCCCTTGATGGAACACGTAGTGCGGAACCACGGACTGAGACACAGGATCGAGCATTCACGGATTCACGGATTGATACACAGGATCGAGGCTTTTGCCCAAATTTCCTGGGTCGGTTTTGTTCTTGTCGGTCAGTGGCTGTCGTTCACCTGAAAGGCACAAGTGAAAAAAGGGTGTAGCACTGCTCTTTATGTTCTCAGCGCGGGGCAGAATGCTCGCTAGCGCGAGGATTCGCATAAATAAATGTCTAATAGTGCTTTAAATTGGGTTCGAGAAGGAGCATG
>NW_008751666.1:2263001-2266098 GCF_000715545.1 Opisthorchis viverrini
TGCATTCTTAGCGCCTGAGTCCTCCAATGCCTTCGAAAGACGCTCTAATTTCGCGTCGAGTATCCCGATTAAAGCGGAACACTGGCAGTGGTCTTTCGGCATCTGCACTGGGGATTGGGTACCGTTTCGGGGGACTACTCTCTTCGCTACGGTATGCATTGCACCCTTGACGTAGAGGCAGCTGGCACAGACAAACGGATCAGGAGAGTTGGCTAGTCGGCTTATCTGGTCGTCCTGTAAACCCGTGCATTTGAAATGCCACCAGGCCTTGCAGGCGTGGCATTGCATACTTCGTTTGACGTTCGACGGGCAGCCATTCCAAGTTTTTCGGGTTGGTTTCACTCTTATCGCTAAGCGGCTGTCGTTCATCTGAATGACACAAAAAAGGTGTAGCATTGCTCTCTATGTTCTCAGCGCGAAGCAGTATGCTTGCCAGCGCGAGGACTCGCACCAATAAGTGTCTAACAGTGCTTTAAACTGGCTTCTAGGAGCGTGGATGGCCGTCGGCGGAAGGTTATTCCACACAGCCATTACCCGAAATGGAATTTTTTGCCTAATGAATGCGTGCGCTCTGAGCTTCAAAATCTTTTACCATGTCCCCGCCGTGTGTTTGCTGGGCCAATGGTGAAAAAACTGTTGGCTAAGCCTTGTTCAAACAGAGCATAGATAAGAATTAGGTTCCCTCGGAGGCAACGATACTCCAGGGAAAGAGGTCAAGCACCGCGAGACGCGTTTCGTAGTCCCCAGATTTGAGGCCGACTGATTCGAGGCACCTCTGACGTAGACCCCATAGATTATTTGGAATTTCATGCGAGTAATACGGGAGAAGGTGCGCCGAATCATCCGTAGAACGGCGGATGTCTTTTTCGCCGGTATATACCCCCTCACCCGAAAAGCCTGCTCAGTCTAACCAAGATGCTTCTATCACCTAGTGTATGCATCTGTCTCACGGCGAATATTGTTGGTTTGATTTGATTTGAGCATCAAATGTCACAGTGAGGGTTGCAACCTCAAAATTCGGTTTCTAGCGCCCATCGGACATCGGAAAGTGTAACCTTACGGATGTTTTGATCATTACAGTGTTCATCATACGGAAGCCAGGGAGCAAACAAAATCAAGTAATTTGAAATTTCAGGACTCTGAAAGAGACTTGTAGCGAGTGGAAGGGAAATGTAGACAGTATATACACCAATATGCAGGCGTTAGACCTACGGCGTGTATGCAATTCTAAAACCGACAACAATTATGTATTTTTTTACATTGCAGCTTAGTCGTCTAAATATTGTCAAGCAGACTTACGTTCAAGACGTTTTCTGAACATCATAACTGTGGTCAAATCTTTACCTCGGCGCAGCAGTAAAAAGACAAGATGGAAGCCGGATTACAAGCGGTGCATAAAAAACTTACCTTTTACTGTAAACCCGTGGCGTTTTCCGCCAATAGGCATCCGGCTAAGGCAAAATGTTTTGGAGTTTATAATTTCGTGTGTTAAGATATCTTAGCATAATACGTGTCAACGTGACTTCATCATTTCGACTACTTGTTTTATTGAACTATATTCCAAGGCCAAAATCGAAAATAGTGCTTAATAAGATCTCTCTACTTGCCGGAAAATAGGATTCACTTAAAATGAAGGGATTTTGCATGTGGTTCAAGGGCTACAATATTTCGTTAGAGTTTTTAGCGCCTACGATACACTGGGTACCGCAAATTTTGCGAGGTTCGCGCATGTATTTAATTATTCTGCTATCACCCACCGATGCAGACAAATCCAGCGGCTTTCAGAGTAATAAACTTACTGATGGCGTTCCACTTAACAAATAAAAAGCGCAAATATCATGAATTTTGTGTGACGAATTTCGGTAGGCTGGTTACCTGAAAAATTGCCGGATGTAGCGCTTGAAGCACTCATGACCAGTTTACAGGCAGAAAAGCTTATCATAATAAATGGCGGAGAGTAGTATGTTCTCCGCAATCAGCTCCAGGGAGGTGTCAGGTACCGTGCATTTGTGGATGCAAATCGTTAGCTACTAAGCGTAGCGTCGACCGTTAGCCGCCGCTTGTAAAACAAGAAGAAGCCTTCAACATTTTGTCGAATTCATCCAGCGGAACTGTCGCTGTTCACTTAGTACGGTCAAGTGAGCCTAGGTAGTTGCACTACTAACATATGGCTATGGATCCACGATTTCCAGCGAACCGGCGAGTTGCCATTTACGTTGATCGTGACGGAGAGCCGAATAGGCTCACTGAAGGCGTATGACCAACAGACGTATATCAGTCTCAACTGACAAATTCAGTGATCCAACTGGAACGAGATGAAAGTTTGAACCCTATAAGGCTACTGAAATATCACGTGTGTCCTGGTGTAAGGGGGAAAGCCCTTAACCGTGAGGATGCTTGTTAGCAAACGCCAACAAAACAGCCAAACTCTTAGAAAGGGTAGTAAACCTCTCATATGCACATATCTTTTTATAAACTGAACATTCTCATGCCTCCTCTTGAACTTTCATGAACATTCGTTGGTTATCACGCAACTGTAAACGAACGCTGGAAAGCAGCTCCCTAAGTTATGTATTAAATCTTACCTTAAATTAGACGCAAGGCGGGATTACGAAAAAACACATTTCCGGCTTGTCTCATCGCCGGCGGCTAGACGCACAATGTATTTTTCTGCAAAACGCCTGCGGACGAAATAAAAACCTTAACGTCAAAACGTTGCACTTCTTTTCATATATGCGTAGACTGAAACCCCCCTCATCTGCCTTTATTTTTTTGCGATTTGTTTTAATCGATGACATTTGAAAATTATTGGCGCACATTCGGCTTTGAACTTCGTTTGCTATGGCTTCGGAAGTGGCTTTCGTTGAGAAATTTGTGGGTGTATCGTTTTCATCCTTCATGGCATTTGAGAAGACCTTAAATCAATACATTAAGGATAACTCTGTGATATTTGTGCGTTCATCCAGTAACCGAAGCACCAACACTATTTCGCGTTACGAATGGGTGTACTACAAATGCAGCAGGCGCCCTCCAAGAAAAACGGAAAGCCATGGAATCCGAGGAAGCTAGTAAGCCGAGCGTAATTTCTAATAAAAAA
>NW_008751666.1:2266861-2275356 GCF_000715545.1 Opisthorchis viverrini
GGCAACAAGGAATCATCGGCCAAAAGTTGTTTGCACGAATGCGCCTGCGCATAAGTTGCATCTCCAAAGGCCATTTAGATTCTAGAATGTTGAGGAAGTCTGTTCCGGTGGAAAAATACCTGAAAGTTACGTTCATTGTATGTGAGTCAACCTTTTCCACAATTCGCGATTTTTTTCATCCGTTAAGGTATTCAAAGTCGGCGGTGTTTATTCACCTGCAGATTTAGTTCACTTAAACAAATCGCCATAGTAAAGGATTTTCAATAATACAGGAGCATGTACCTTATACATAGACATTCTACACTATGAAGTGGCAAGTCTGAAAATGCCGTAGATTTCGAGAAATCAATCTCATTGTGCGAATAGCCAGCGGCTGTCTCATCAGTTTTGTCGCTAGCTACACATCTTTCCCATCTAAAGGTCGATTGCCCGCCACCGATTTCTGTTGACTTCCGTGAGTTTGGCCTGAGCAACTGATCCGACAGCCTCATTGTGCGAATAGCCAGCGGCTGTCTCATCAGTTTTATCTGTCGCTACACATCTTTCCCATCTAAAGGTCGATTGCCCGCCACCGATTTCTGTTGACTTCCGTGAGTTTGGCCTGAGCAACTGGTTCATCCGACAGCTCTTTTGCTGCTTCATTCCACTGAGTGCCTTTTACAGTTTCTGACCCATGACCCCACTGAATTGAATTAACGTTCCCTCAGTGGTCAGTAACGACGAGTGGACCTTACCTACGACTGCCCTTCTTTGGCGATACCGGACCACTCATTCCAGGATTCTAATGATATTTCCATTTGAATATCGGAATTGTCGTACCTTTCTGTCTAGTTCCTTTATGAAAGGCTGCCAAATTTTCTCGAGCGTTCCTTCTTTTTTACTTTATCTTCCTCGGAGGAATTCGTGTTATGGGCCACAACCCAATTTCCTGAACAGATCAAGTGCGGATGATGACCGTAAATCAGCATAGCCGGCACTTGCCCGTGGTCAGCTGTTTGTAGGCACAATGCGCTAGCAACACCATCGGGAGGGATTGCTTAGCTCTTGGCCGTCGGACACTACCTGATCGTTCGGTCAATGTTGTAGTTAGATGGAGTTTGCCTAGATCCGGTCAGTGTGTTCATTTAGACCATTTGTTTGCGGGTGGTATGGTGCCGTCCTTAGGTGTCTGACACCTAGCTTCTGTAGGCAGTTCCTAAACACTTCGCACCCGAGGCAAGGCCCCTGATTGCTTAGTAGTATTTTTGGCGCCCCATGGTTGGCCACGATATGATGCATTACCCCCCTGTTGATCGTCGTCGCTCGTTGACTTGGCCCACCCTCCGCCTCGACCCACCAGGACAGGCGTTCTGTCATCATCGGGATACATCGATCGCCGCTGGTTGTTGCAGGAAATGGTGCCGTGACGGACCACAACTAGCCGATTTCTTATACAAGGATGCATTCCATGAGAAGAGTTTCCCTTGTCATATCCCTTTTCCGCCGTTGGCGCCACTTACGGGACATCTTGTAATTCATCACCTCATTTCACATCTCTGGCCATTAGGCTCTAGGCGAAAGTAAGTCATGCTTATGATGCACCCTTCATGTACCGTCTCGTATCATTCTATTATCAGCTTCCGACCAAAACTCGAGGTATCACTAGCAGCACAACAGTAGAGCCGATGGCGTTGCGGGAAATCATATAGGGTTCACTTGGACTTAGTCGATCAGAGTGACTCTGGAAAGTTTCCAGTTCCTTGTCTCTCTCTCCGTTCTCATTACTCCTTCCATCGGGCAGGGCGCAACCTCCCGTAGCACAGGATCCTGTCGTTGGAGTTGCAAGAACCTTCCGTGACGCGGTTAGCGATGGGGTCATTGGCATCAGTCATTAGCATCGGAGCTTCATTTTAAGCACCTAGATTTGACAGTCAACCAGCCAGGTGAAACTTCCTCCCGGGCGCATGTCGGATCTTAAAACCATACTCTTGTAAACAAGCTGTCCAGCGCGAAAGCTTTCTGCGAAGACTCCCGGTTATCCCAATCCTTTCCTTGAATCTACGATCATTCTCAACGTCAGATCTTTGTCCCGGCAATTAGGGCCTCCATTTATCCAGGGGCCGGACGATCGCCAAGCATTTTTCTCAATGGCTGAGTACTTCTGCTAAGCGTTAGTCGGAAAACGACTGACCTATTCAATGACCCCAGTCCTTTGGTTAGAACTGCGCCTACAGCGCGGCCACTAACGTCCGTTGCAACAGTAAAAACATCCCCGACCCTGTTGTAGATGAGGGTTAGTTGCCAATCCAACATTCGCGCTTTAGCATGCTTAAAAATTTTGTGTGCTCATCTCGCCCATTCGAATTTCTGATTTTGTCCAATTAATTCGCACGGTGGAGCAGCAATCGTGTCAAGATCCTCGGCAGACCGTTTGCGGTATGCTGCTCGTTTGAAAAACTGCTGTAAGGACTGCACAGACTTGATGTTTGCCGGTTTTTATGGCAGTAGGCTAACCTCTCCGTGACATCCTTTATTCCGCAGCTGTGTCAAAGAACTTGAAGCGGGGCGTGTCTCGACTTCATTTGTCCGCACACAAGGCTCCAAGTACGCCATAATATGACCTTCGAGTGAACCGTTTACTTTGGATTCAAAATGCTGTGCGCAACAGCACGTCACAGTACGCCACAACATTTTGAGTCCCTTCATCAAGCGAAGCATGAAGCGTCGAAATAAGAATGGTGCTCCGGGCAATCTAAACGAAATCTGTCATAATTGGTGCTGGGTGCGTTCAGCCGTGAACGCCGTTTTCTCGCGGTCCTCTGACTTGCTTAATGCTAGTATCTAGATCGCAAGCCGAACACCCTGAAATATTGAGAATGATGGAAGGAACCAAAAATCTCTGAGGACGAAGGGTCACTACAACCCAAGTTACCGTCAGTTCATTCAAACGCGGAAAATCCAGGCAAAATCGGTATTTTCCGTTCGTCTTATTTGCGAGTACACCAGGGAGTCGTGCGTGTTGTTGGCTTACTCGAGTTTGTTATTTTTCAAAATCTCTTGAATATCTTCATGGATCTTCTCCCGTAGAATGAGCGGCAGTAACCGTGGGCAGTGAGGTCAAAAGCATTTGGACGATAAGGAAATTTGTGTTCAGTCCACGAGCAGAAGCTGAACATATTTTTATCGCCCTCAAACATTTCGGAATATTCCTCGACCACGGAATGTATTGACTGCAAACCACAAGAGAGGCTTTCGTACATGCTTGGGTAAGCTTAAACCTTGACCGAGTCATTTTCGTCGTTACTTAGGTCGACCACTGATTCTGCGCTCCGGAAAACCTGCTCCCACGATTATCCGCTCAATGTCCGGGAACTTGTACTCCACCGACCTATCTCCTGGGCGCACTGAGTGCGTCGACAGTCCGTTACTTTTCAGTCGATATCTCCCAATTGCTCTCACGGCTGTGGCACATGGTTGTTTCAACTTCGTTCCTTGTCTGCCTCGAGAATACTCCTCCTGTAGCAATCATTCTTAACTCTCTCTTGCTATTTATCTCGATAACGGCCTGTATCGTTGCCCGTGTTGCGGCACTTATCGCAACCCATCTAAAAAAGGAAGATTAATCCAAAACCTTATTATTTACGGGTGTTTGAGCGCTGTGGGTTTTCCTACCCGACACGTGACATGAAAAGAGTAAAGGTAAAAACTGAGGAACAAAAACATCAGAGCTGGTGGAACAGCAGAGTTGGCGTCATCCAGCCTGTCAGAATGAGCCAAGAACCGCTGAGGCCTCGCGATCCTAGACTGCTAGGCTCACGGCCATGTTCACAAAAAGTGCAGGTGGGGGTAAAGTTGAGGGATTAGCAAGGCAGATGACTGGCAACTTGAATCACAGAAAAATGGTGTATGGTGTAACTTTAGGGACTTAAAGGTGTCGATGTAATGGAGTCGGGCATCGTGGTTCCTTGAGAGGGTGAAATGTCGATATCTTACTGGCCAGAGTACGAACTGTACAAAGAATACTGAATTTTGCAGGAAGCACAGCCACGAAAAATGGTTTAATTTGATCGAAACGTTCGGCAGATTGGAAAGAAAATGTCATGGAGGCAGCTGCGGTCAGATGAGAAGTTTGTTCGTATTTGCAGTTAATGGAACAATCGGGCGACATGGTACAGTCAAACGAGGTAAAGCGATAGTTGCATGTGTGCTATCAAACTGTGTATGGCAATACCATGCTATCACTGGCCTAACATACTTCGGTTTTTTGATAGCCCCGTACTGAACGTTACGTTTGAAGTCTTTGGGTTGGAATTTCCGATTCGATGAGCAGCGTGTTTCTTTTCAGGCTGGCCAATGAAACAAAGTAGAACGAAGCCGATGTAAGATCGAAAGTTTTCTGGTCCGTTTGGGGATCCTGCCGATGTAGATCATAGACAAGTTTGGAGTGGGTAACAGCCAACCAGGTCGTTCAAACCGTTGATCGGCGAAGTTCAACGCTTGGGAAGATGAGGGGATAGGATGAGATTAATAAATCATGGTAAGTTTGAGCAGACATCAAATGGGATAACGTGCATTAATATATATAGAAGGAAAGACTTGACGTCCACTGCGATTAGGGTGATGACAACAAGTGACAGAATCAGGGAGGATAGAGGTAGATTTGTGCTCAGCAGTTGAGTGATCAAGGCTTGGGTTTGCTAACACACGATATTTAATTACAAGGTATCTAGTGCAAGTCGAAATAAGCACGTAGAGCAAAGTTGTGGTCAGGGAAATCGAATGTATAAAGACTGATGGTTGTAAACTTACGAGATGAGATACGAGTTCATCTGGTATTTCTTACGTAAGCTGAACGGTATCAGACGAGAAAGTTAGTGTAAAATAAACGGTCATTAGTGCCTGAAGCAGTGCTACTGACGTCAAGTTAACGAGTGGTGCTCTCTACCAGATCTACCAAGTGTCACCCTACCAAGCAGTCACCAATACGGCTTTGAATTAGCAAAGCAGTCCACTTACTAGATGTTTTACCCACGGAAAGAGGAACCCGGATATTAAGGATTGAAGTTAATGTTCTGCTTCCACTTCGTGCATAGAAGGCCGGAGATGGGTGCCGATTTTAAAGACTTGAAATGATTGGCTGGAATGTAATTGCATATATCGGCAACCCCACAAATGACATTCCTCAAGTGTATACCACATTCCTGAGTGAAAGGAACATCACAGCAGCCGCATGTAAAGGCCAGTATATGTTTTGGCTCGTCTTCACTTGTAGAATGATGCCTCGTTGCCGTTGATGGTGATGTTGAGGAGCACGTTGGTGGTAAGCTGCCAAAAGAGATCAGGGCTTAATGCTCTGCATTTTATCTTTTTTCAACCGGTACCCCTGCTGACGGTCCATCTGCAACGTCGACCGGACACCTAGGTGATATAATATATACAGAAGAGAGTGAACTGGCCTCCCATAAAGTTGAAAGGGTGGGCGATTAACAAGCCTGCCTGACGCATCACGGGAAATCCGCAAATTAAAGGAAATGCGGAGCAAGAGCAGCGGTTCTAATGAAGCTGGTGTGAGTCGTCCAATCTCTTTGAACTAAAACCCAAAACCGCCGCGGATGCCTTGTTACCGTGGACTGTTGGATGTGATTTTAAAATGGCCGCAGCGGTATTATCATGTCAGAAGTTGTCACCCATCATTTCGGGATAAACATTATATATATCACTGTATGCGTCCACTCCTGAGAAATGTAACTGGGTGCGTGTGTGTTGTCGGTTTGACGAAGCAGGCCTTGGTACGATGGTTACGATTATGACACAGGCAGCCACAGCTCTGTGCGCCGACGTATGCCGTGGTCATCGAAGTGTCTTCCAGCTAAACCATCCGTGTTTTTAACGAATTTCTCCTGCAACAGACGGAAGGTTAGCTTTTTTCAATTTATGTAGCTTATAGCACTTCCAGCTAGATGACAAAAACGGGGTGGGTCCAGCTCAGCAGCAACAAACGGAAAATAACAGTGCTTTTTTATGGGTTTCCTGGATCAAAAGCCATTCTCAAATGCACCCGTGATGGGACTTGCGCAACAGTAAATCGACTCGCCTACTAGATATTTTGTCCTTTGTGGGAAAGGCCAGGCCAGTGAAATCAGTCAGTCATTTCGAACAAGCAAACGACAAACAGCCGCTAGAAGAGCAGGTCGTGGAGAAGGCAACCTAGGTGACAGGCACCCTTGGGAGAATGGAAACAAAATGGAGATTCCAAAGGTTTGTGAACGATGAGTGAAAGCTGACGAACTGTGAGCTACATGACAGTTAGTTGCGTACCCCAGTTTTGTGTGTGCGTGTGCCTAACCTGTTTTATTAGTGTATAATCCATTCTCAGGTGATTGAAATTCCGAATTTTGCTTGGACTTTATTGGTTGGAACTAGGCAAGACAGAGCTCTACTCATTAAACAGAGCCGAAGGAGTAATTCGGGGCAGGGACCTAGCTTGGGATAACATGGTATATGTTGTCTTGGGAAGAAGCCGGGGCAGTAATAGAGCACTTTCTGATCAAGCAGGCTCTGCGGATGACTTTTGTTTCAAGCAATTCAACGAGGCAACTTTCTTATTTTTTTAATTATTTTTAAATTATTTTTCTCTTTTTTCTTCCACTACCTCCACTTTCGTCAAGCTCAGATGTGGTTTTGACCCGATTAATAGAGGAGCTTGGGGCACGCGCGCCAATCCAGGAAAACGACAGAGAAATCCTAATCATGGAATCATGGTACTATTGCAAAGGTAGCAATACAAATATTCAACAAACCTCAACGGATTCTCCTTTGCAGATACCGTAGGGTTACAAAGCAGGGTGGTACAATCACCAGCCTTAGGATAAGTCACAGATAACTTCGCCTCAAAATCGGTATCGTCACAACCAAACAGATATCGACGGCGAGCAACCGCAAAAATCACCATGTCTGACCAAAGTCCGTAAGAGTTATCAAAATAATTCATTAAAACAAGAAGGCTTCAGTTCATCTAGTCAAGGGGATAAATATGGAGGTTGGCTGTCACATGGGGTTAGAAACGTGAGCACATTGTTGGTAAGCAGTCTTCTGCACATGGGGTGGTCGGGTAATGATTAGGGCGGCTGCGGCTTCAGGCTGGGAAAACGAATGCTGGTTTGTGATATTTTCCAAACTGATCCGGAAGACTATTCAAGATGCTAGTGCACTAACCCCGGAAGAAGTAGTGGGTTTGTAAGCTCTGCAGGGCACACTAAGAAATAAATGGATTTACGGAATTTACAGAAAGTACAAGTCTGTACGCTCGGTCTGGACTCTGCCACAAAAGCATACTGGTACAACAATCGATTTATGAGAGTTAGATTTAGCTTTAACTGTCTGAGCCGTAGTGGCTAAAGCCCCAATATTACGCGGTGTATGCGGTAGGAGACAGGACTGGCCTGTGAAACTAACGCTTTAGTGAGTGACCGTTGGACACTTTCAATTGCTAGTCTATAACTTTGTGCACAATGGGAAGAGAAAAGAGGGCAAAACCCAAAAATCGGTCACAGCTTGAAAATTGCTACCTTTGTGTCTCCAAGGTGGAAGGAGCGTAATATTAGAAAGCGAAGTCTATAATAATAATAACATTCATTCCCAACTTGTGGGTGGCATACCATCTGGCATGATCATAGTTTTACAGTCAGAATGGAGCATTACTGAAGGATTTTTTGGGGTGCGGATTGCACAAAAAAAGGACAATAGCACAAACAGTTGGGAGTACCCGATGATATAGTAATAACAGGTTATTTCTCAAGTTGTTGGGAACAATGGACATGAGGTCCGACTGGTTCAAAGACAGTCAGATGGCATGAACTAAAACTGAAAACCATTGCTGGCCATGGGTGACCTTGGGTTGTTAGGTAATTGGCCGGAGTCACAACAAGCAAAAGTGGAGATGGAGATGAAATAACTCAAATTGCAAGCACATGGCAAGTTTTGTCTCAAAAATGTAGTCTAATCTGAAAGTAAGGAGACTCAATGGTTGCACTGATGTAGGGAATTCGGGTGCAGGGGAATAGGTTGGATGGGGCAAGCTGCTAATACATAGGGCGACACAAACTCCATATAAGGATTTGAACTTGTGCAAGAGGGGAGCTGAAATTGCAGCAAAAAAGCCAGGCTAACTAAGTCTGAGCGAAAATTCATTGGGTACAGAAGAGCTCATCCCAGAGACGGGGCCGGATGAGAACTGCTCGAAGTTGCGACTACAGGCTTGAGTGGGCGAGAGGGTGTGGTCGAGATTCTGGAGAAACTAGCTGTGGGAGTGTCATCTCACTGGGTATGACAGTGCCATGCCATCATCGCACTGACATGCTTTGGGTTATGGACAGCCCCGTAACGGTCGTCAAGGTTGCCGCGGTAGGAGAAGGGATACGCAGTCCCGTGGCAGCTGGTTCTGGGTGAGACGGAGATTGACACCGAATCATGCAGATGTAGGCTCACGGATAATTTCCATTTTGTTGGAGGACCGT
>NW_008751666.1:2275712-2282421 GCF_000715545.1 Opisthorchis viverrini
AAGCTAAATGTACAGGAATACCTAAGGCCTAGGTCTCTCACTTCGGGAAGAGTAGGAATGGAGAGGCCGTTAAGGGTAAGCGTCCCATGAGGAATTTGGAATCGATATGACAGGGCTTGGCATTTTGGAACAGCAAAAGAAAGACAGGAGTTGGAAGACCAGAGAGTGATAAACAATTCAAGTCAGACTGAATGTTAGCAAGAGTAGAAGCAGAATCACTGGCCTTAAACATGTAAGTTATCTTAATGTTATCGGCAAACAGAAAAGGGGATCCATGGGTAATCGAGTCGGTGACGTTATTACCGTGTAGTAAGAACAGTAGAGGGCCTGGAACTCGACTTGGTGGAAAAGGTACAGGAATATATGACACCAAAGCCTGTGAAATGAGTGACAGGGTTCCCAAAAATTGCGGGCGCATCGGCTGGGCTGGAGCAGCAGGAGGAGTGGCTTAGGACATTGACTCTTGACCTACGAGTCAGAGTCTAGGGCTTTTGGATCTGGTGGAAGGCAGAGTTTTCAGCAGGCAGAGGAAGAGCGTAAGCGGTTTTAATATCGTCCGCAAAATGGGAGGGTTGTCCATTAGACACTCCTTCAAAGACGCCGTTTACATACAGTAGGAAGAGAATGAATCCTTGCACGCTACCATGACTGACCCCACTAAGGATCGGTGGTGGGGATGAATGTTCGTCACCCATCTGTGCTACCTGAGTCCTGTCAGATAGTTAGGATGCGAAATGTATATCCAGTGACGCCAAAAGGACCTTTTCGTCGTTGAGAATGCATGTGGCACCTGGACAAAAGCTTTTTGGATAGTATAATAGACTGTCATTTTGTAGTGTTCGGTACCAACGGCCGCTGTGGCGGTCTCAAAGAAGTGCAGCTGACGGCCGCCGACGGGTCTCAGACTGGAATCCGTACTGCTGGTCACCTATGGCATTTGTAGCGTGGACGAACCTGGCTAACAAGGCTTTTACTAATGTTGTTATTTATTCTCATTTAGTAGGTGGCATACTCTCTGGCATGATCGTACGGTCGCAGCCAGTAGTAACCGCAACTGGGGAGATTTGCGGGTACTGAGAAATGCGAGAAAAAAGATAATGTCATTAGCACTGGTGGATATCCGATGTAAACGTGACTACGCGCAGAACAGCATGGGAAGTGCAACACAGTTACCAGGAGCATATCAAGCTGAGTCAAGATCAGATGTTTAGGATTTGAAGGTGGCGGACAAAGACGGAATGTGTGAAGGCAAAAAAGAAATCCTGTCTGGCGCATGATAAGAGAAATTCAAATTTCAAAAAATGATGAACGAGGACAATGAATCTGCTGTGGTAGCTGTTTCGTCACGATCTGGTCGGCCAACGAATTCTTCCTTGGAGTGTTCAGCTATTGGCCAGGGTCACGAAGGGGAGGAATCAGCGAAATGTATAAATGATAGCAGGAGTCGCATGATCACGGTGTACACTGAAACTGTATAGGCTCACTAGTTTTACTGCTGGGGTGTGGTCTGGTACAAAAGCTCCTTGGGGGAGGAAGATGGTGTTAACTCACAATATGGAACGTGAACTGCAATAAAGGAAGTGTATAATGGATCCTTCTGTAGTTGGAAGTAGTTTGCCTGGGTCCGGAAGTGAAATTTGAGTAGACCACAGGTTGTTTCCACTAGGATGGAACGACCCCAACGGTCATTCAGTGATTAAGGACAAGAATTTTGACATCTTGACCGTCATATCTCAGGGCACGGGGTTGTATGCCATCGCTCCCCGGCACGAAGGCGTCCTCAAGGATTCGAAGTCGAGCCGATACATCAGCTATGGGGATGATTACGTTTTCAAGCGACATTCGGTTGCTCTGTTACGGAAAGGCGAAATTTGTGACACGGATTATTGGTTTTTGATTGGCAAAAAAGGGTGAGTGGCAGCTGGCAAGGCAAGAGCTCAGGTGATTAGCCATACTGACAGGATTGGTGGCAAAACTACCGTCCGTGGAACGTAAACAGGTGACTCAGTGACTCTGTGGGGTAGAGCGCACACGAACTAGGCGGCTGAGTAATTAACAACGAGAAGGGGTCCCGACAGTGTTCTCTTCACGGCAATCGAGGGATCCCCGTAAGGGTTGTTGATCACTTGAAAGCCTGATGATGAGCAGTAATAATGGTAAATCTCAAAGCTTTTAGTGTTTCCTCAAGTGCGTACAAACCTTTGGCACTACTTCTTCCTGGTTCACTACACTCGCACCAAGAACGGTCTCCTCGACCGGTTCCGAAATGCTGCACATTAACATACGTTTTTACAGTCTGCAGATGACTTTCTTGCGTGTCAGGCAGCAGCCACCCTACTTAATCCCCAACTACCTCCGATCGCCTTTATAAACGGGGCCCGGACTATCTCTGAATTTGGCGAAGGTATAGTTAGTAGATGAAAAAAATTAATGAAAACTATGATTTAAAAAACCGCCCCCTTATTAGACCTTGCTACCCGCTTGACTTACTTCAAGTGAATCATATCATGTTCCTTCCAGCTGGGTTACTTCCTTGTACTACTCTGTCCTGTACTACTTTATACTCCGTCTTGCCTAACCTTAGCCGACAGAGAACAAGCAAATCCAGAGTTTCTCATACCTAAAAACGTATCATACGCCTCGCTTCTCATTCAGCACACGCACAGAATAGTGCATTACATAACCGTTTGGCTCGTTAGTTCACAGTTCGTCAGCTTCCAGTCATCGTTCACATACTCTTGAAATCTCCGTTTTGTTTCCGTTCTACCAAAGGTGTCTGCCACCTAGGTGGCCCCCTCCAAGACCTGTCTCTCCTAGAAGCTGTTTGCGGTTTGCTTGTTGGAAATGACTGAGCTGTTTCACTGGCCTGGCGCCTCCCTCAACGGACAAAAAATTCAGTCTTTATGGCAGTTCGCATTTTCGGTCTGGAGGGGCTTTGTGTTGCTCTTTTGCATTCTGGTGCCCATCTGTGCTTGGACCGTTTCATGCGTTGGTTCCGGGCATGGTTTCACCGGCTTCTTTACACGAGTTGGGGCTTAAGCACCTTCCTGTTGTTTTTTTCCTACAAGCAAAATATCTACATTGGTGGCTACTAAACTTTTTCTGGTAAGTATGGGCCTTCAGCCTCCTTTTAAGGTGTCAAACATTCGTTTCTGTTTTTTCTACAGCATTGCTCTGTAATCACACGCAGTATCTGTGACCGTAGACCGACATTCCTTGTGTTCTGGGCTCTGTTGAGGACGTGCCGCGGCCTACCGCTTTTACAGGCGTCGCCAACGTGAAATTGCATTTCGCCCTCTCTCTTTAGTCCCCACATTCTCGATTTGCCGAAGGAACAAAGGACCTCACTCTGCACACGGAGCTTGTCTAATACGCAGGTGATTGCTAGTGGCACGTACGTTTAAGGTAAGCTCTTATGCGTGTACAGAAGGCCTAATTTGTGACAAACTTGCAGAACGTATGAAGATCACCAGACTATTGTGCTCAGTTCTGAGGGGTAGTCAGTGTCGGTTATCAAGAAACATTGTTGATGGATTTTCAAACCCTCTCGAAATTTACTTAAACAATGCTGATTGTAGTGGATGCGTTTTGTGATCCATCACGATCCACCGGTGAACGCTGAAGTCTGTCTGGGGACGAACAAAACCGGTGAGCTTCCGAGTAAATGACCGTGAATAATCTGAAAGCGTTCAGCTGCTTTTAGTGATGGCAGATAATTCACAGTAGCTGAAAAGCTCGGAAGATCCTGGCGGGCAATCGCCGGACTTACGGAATTCTTTCTGGTTATGAGAGCAGTAAACAACTCGCGAAAGCTGCTCGGTCAGCTTGGTCGGCACACATTTGCAGTCCAAAATACCAGTGGCGACTGAGGAGTTTATCTCCTTGACAAATCTCCCCTTTGTTACGTTATTCCACATTCTTCCACAGGAAGCTCTCACCAAACATTCCAGATGAATCCCGCAAAAAGAACTTGCTTGGATGTGTCGTGTCTTGGATACCCCAGAGGCAAAGGCGTGCGCAAAGAAAGGCACCAAAGTAGTGTAAAAACATAACTTATTACACCTGTATCGCACACGAGGCCGATGTGTACCATCACATCGGGCAGGCAGGCCAACTCGGCTGAACCACTTCACGAAACGCAGACTATATGCAGCCGCAGGGCCGGCAACGTTTGTTCCCGACACACTCAAACAGCTCGCAACAACCGGAAATTGCTGACTGTTTCATAATTGGTACTTTTCAACATGTATCCTATTGTTTTTGACTGTCTTTGGATTTGAGCATCCCGAGAAACGCTCTTTGATCGTGCCTGATTAAGACTTGCAAAGTGTACCCCGTTCAAGTCTCGTTGGCCTCTTTTTTCAACCAGCACACCAGCATCATTCCTTGCAAAGGCCTGACCTACCCGCACGTCAGGTGGACACCAATGAACTGCAAAAGCGCGGTAATCCTTGAACGGAATTGTGGTACTTGATGTCTCACCTGTGCCAAAATTTTGTCCCTGAATGCGCTTCCGGTTTTTAATAAACGACAACCGGTGAGTGTTTCTCCTGGAGGCCCTGGAGGAGATTGAGGTGGCCGTATTTAGCAGGTTTGCGCTTCGGGATGGTGACGGTAATTCTGGGGTCAAGCACAGTGTCGTATGATAGGTGGTGTAATCAGGCACAAGCACGCACCCACATTTAATAATAACAACGTCTACTCGCCGAGCCTTAGAAGCACACCCGAAATTTCTCCGAAAACGTAGTCTGAAGGAATCTTTAACATAACCTTTTAGTATATGTTGGAATATATTCGGCTCCTTAAACTCTCCACATGCTGTTGCAGTATTTTAAGAAGGTGTTGAAACGAGCTTAAGGTCAACTGTGGGCGCGAAATTCGTATTTCTGTGTTGTGACGCTACGAATCTGGACAACCTGGTTAAACGTCCTCATCCTATGGCCTGATGTATGTGAACCTCTCTCCATATTACAGGTACACCCGACCTAACCCATTGACAGAATTGAATATTCCATACCATGTTGATGCGCCTTCGTACACTTTCGGTACACGCGTGTTGCTGTTACACCCGCCTTCTATCGTTTGTCAACCGGCCTGTGCAAATGTGTACTTTGTGCGCCCTGTGGATTCAGTAATACCAGTTTCCATATCTGCACATCTCAGAACCAACGTGTGCGGTCGCTACATCCTCGCCAACGTCGTGTACCGCTGTTTTCCTGAAATTTCACGTTACAGTGCCGGATAGTGGATTTGTGTCTTGTCTCTTTAAAAACTGTGATAAATTTCGTGGAAAAGGCCGTATTGAATTTGAACATAACCTCAAATAGACAGAAAAAATAGTTGCACATTCTGTGTGCACAAACTCAAAATGGAGCTGCCAATCACGACTCGTATATGCGAAAGTCTTCTATCGCTGTGCCAGACGTCCCTAGCAAGCTAGGGATTTCGTCATAGCTGGTGAGTTTTTGTTTTTGTACTAGTCAGCACACATTATGTCTAACGCAATGTGGGGTTGAACATTCACTGGTATACCAAATCACCAACAGTGCCGTTGGATGAACCAACAGGTTTACGGGCAGAACAAGTGAGAAGCAGAATAAGAAACTTTTACACCTGGCTCCACTTCGCCAGCACAGCACTGAGTCTCTCCAGTTTCACTGAACACTATGATTCTGAGTTTTCTACTACCATTTATGCGTGCTACATATTCTGACACTTCACAAACACCACTTAGGCTTTTTCGTGATCCCGCTCATGCACCCAACAGCCCGAGGTCACGAAACTGCAGTGAAGATTTTAGACTTTAGTTCAACTTGGTCGGTCAAATCATGAGAGTTCTGCTCCTTCCCAGGTCCGTTATTGTAAATCTACATTTTCTGCAGTTTGAAGTTTTTTTTATCACGGTGGGCAGGAAGCCTTTTGTTATGCCTCCCATCTTATTGCTTTGCCCGCCGCTTTCAAATCTTAACAATCGCATGCTATCTTGTCTGATATGTCTATCATAGGAAAGAAGGAGCTCTTGTAATTTTGGTTCTCTACTCATGCCGCCTCAGGCGTGACCACGTCTACTATGGGATAATGCCCACTCTTTATGTCACCGTCCATTTTCCACGAAATTCTTAGTACTCGAAAACCCCACCGGCCATGACCTTATTCTGACTGTTAGCATTATGATCCTGCCTGAGGGTATGCCACTCTCTAGTTGAAAATAAGCATTATTACTATTATTAATATGTAAAGTTCCGGTCGCGTCTCCTAATTTGGAACATTTATGGTGTCAAATCCGTTGTCTGAAATACACAGCTCATGTGGGTCAGTGTCGGCGACTCCGCAAGACGACAGCTAGATGGCGATTTTTCGGTTGTGCACCGACTATTTCCATTGAAGAATGTGTCCTTGCAGACTCCAGCTAGAATATTATTGGGAAGGAGCCCTTTGTTCGTTAGGTTGTTACTGTGGTTGAGTATGGGATGGTTACGCGTTTTGATGGGGAAGACGGAGCTGTCGATTTTATTAGGCTACATTGTATCGGTATCAGAAAGCAGAAATTTGGTAATTTGGTGTCCGAAATGAGCAGATTTCACACCAAGCACCCACCCACTCATTAGAACTTTGCTGCGGCTGCATCCATGAATGCATGTTTTGCCGCGTGCATGTTCCTTGGATCCCAGGGTTCACGTTGATACCACTTGGCTAACGATGCATATAC
>NW_008751666.1:2282827-2349690 GCF_000715545.1 Opisthorchis viverrini
TCCTTCCCAGGTCCGTTATTGTAAATCTACATTTTCTGCAGTTTGAAGTTTTTTATCACGGTGGGCAGGAAGCCTTTTGTTATGCCTCCCATCTTATTGCTTTGCCCGCCGCTTTCAAATCTTAACAATCGCATGCTATCTTGTCTGATATGTCTATCATAGGAAAGAAGGAGCTCTTGTAATTTTGGTTCTCTACTCATGCCGCCTCAGGCGTGACCACGTCTACTATGGGATAATGCCCACTCTTTATGTCACCGTCCATTTTCCACGAAATTCTTAGTACTCGAAAACCCCACCGGCCATGACCTTATTCTGACTGTTAGCATTATGATCCTGCCTGAGGGTATGCCACTCTCTAGTTGAAAATAAGCATTATTACTATTATTAATATGTAAAGTTCCGGTCGCGTCTCCTAATTTGGAACATTTATGGTGTCAAATCCGTTGTCTGAAATACACAGCTCATGTGGGTCAGTGTCGGCGACTCCGCAAGACGACAGCTAGATGGCGATTTTTCGGTTGTGCACCGACTATTTCCATTGAAGAATGTGTCCTTGCAGACTCCAGCTAGAATATTATTGGGAAGGAGCCCTTTGTTCGTTAGGTTGTTACTGTGGTTGAGTATGGGATGGTTACGCGTTTTGATGGGGAAGACGGAGCTGTCGATTTTATTAGGCTACATTGTATCGGTATCAGAAAGCAGAAATTTGGTAATTTGGTGTCCGAAATGAGCAGATTTCACACCAAGCACCCACCCACTCATTAGAACTTTGCTGCGGCTGCATCCATGAATGCATGTTTTGCCGCGTGCACGTTCCTTGGATCCCAGGGTTCACGTTTATACCACTTGGCTAACGATGCATATACGGCTCCCTCATTATCGCCAATGGGAATGATCGAGCAGGTAATGAGCTTACGTTTATAACAGTAAGACTCCAACTTCAGTACAAACAATGATCAGGAATTTTGGACAACTGAATTCACTAAGCGCCGAGTGAGTCAGCCACTACAACTATTTTTAATTCTGTGTTTTTAATGATATTGCTGAAGATGTGTACGAGTCGTAATTGATTATACATTTTGCTTTCAGAGACTCTGTCGAGTAAAAGCGGCGTCCTGAAATGAGAACTGGATAGATCACATATTACATTTGTGCCGGTGTAACCAATAAATAGTAACAGGATTTGGTGAAGGTGCTTGTGTACTATTTAGGCATGGGTTGGCAGACCGACGACATGTGTGGACATGAAGGATTCTCGCTGATCGCTGCATTGGTGCATTATGTATGGTTGGGGCATTTTAGTCAGTTACGAGCATACGTACGGGCCCGGCAGTCACCATAACTGGTCATGGCAGACAACATCGAGTGCAGCTTTAAGGCAGGCCTTGTTGGCCGCTGAGTTAGGCTACTGTACATAATTAAAGCCTCTTACTATGCCTAGCAATTTAGGCGATATCGACTACAGTTATGGGTGTCCGCTATATGTAGCAGATGTGGGCGACAGTGTGGCGCTCTTCGGTATTCTTGGCGAACGAAAAACATTTAAAGAATATCTTATGCGAATTTCATCCTGGCGGACCGGTTGTCGACGTTTGTTTGCTTGACACTCCTCAGAGTTAACAAATGCGATTATAACCGCAAAATATATTTTGTTCGGCGAACCTGGTCACAGCACCTTTTGTGTGGATTCCAACTTCCATTAATACAACGTTTTTGGACAACAGGATGAACTGTGCAGTGGCGACGCGGGGTCCACGGATTCACGGATTGATACACAGGATCGAGGCTATTGCCCAAGTTTCTCGGGTCGCTTTTGTTCTTGTAGGTCAGAAGCTGTCGTTCACCTGAAAGGCACAAGTGAAGAAAGGGTGTAGCACTGCCCTTTATGTTCTCAGGGAGGTACAGTATGCTCGCCAGCGCGGGGATTCGCATAAATAAGTGTCTAATAGTGCTTTAAACCGGGTTCTAGAAGGAGCGTGAACAACCGTCGTTGGAAGGTCATTCCACACACCTACTACCCGAAATGAGAAAAAATTTTGTCTAATGAATTTGCGTGCTCTGAGACTGAAAATTTTCTTACTATGCCCTAGCAGTGTGTTTGCTGGTTCAACGGTAAAAAACCTGTTTGCCAGGCTTTGTTCAAACAGTAAGTAAGCATTAAGTAAGCAATAAGTAAGCATTAGGTCCCCTGGCAGGTGACGGCACTCCAGGGGAAGGAGAGCAAGCATCGCGAGACGCGTTTCCGAGATATACAGAACTAGCCTGTAGATAAGTCAGCATCACGAGATAACTCCAGGCATCAATCCTATTGGGCATTTGATGCTCTATAGGTGATGACTGCCATAAAGTTGTCGTCATGATAACGGTAGCCGTTGTCACTCACCTCGACTACTCACCGTAACTGCTGGATCCGTGCCTATGTGCGATGCTCATTATGGGGCCTCGCCTATGCACGGCAGCATGATCCATTGGCCAACAACGGCCCCTTTTACTCATAACTCTACGCGTTGTCACTGACCTCGAATACTGCTAGCTCCGCGTCCATGTGCGATGCTGATTATGGGAACCCACCTACGCAGAGTAATATAATCCAATGACCAAAGACGGCCTTTCATACCCATAACCATACGCGATACCACCTATCTTTGCTACCTATAGTGAACACCAGGCCATCACCTATGTGGGCAGGTAAAAATGAGACCTTAACTATACGTGATAACCCAATCTGTTGGCCCGTCATACTCATTGCTGTCCTCGATTTCGCCTTACCTGGCTACTTATCGTACCTGCTAGTTCCGTGTCCATGTGCGGCGTTGATTAACCGGTAACTTAATCCAGCATAATCTTTCCTACTCGTAATTGTACGTGTTGCCGCCCATCTTTGCTACTTGTGAAAAACACTGGGCCAATATTAATGCGAACCGATAAATACGAGGCCTAAACTATGCGCACATACCTAATCTAATGGCGAACGACGGACCTCACAAAACTGTGCGCGATATCGCCCACCTTGACTACTTTTTGTAACTTCTAGGCCAGTGCCTACATGCGACACTGAGTACTAGGCCTCAACTATGCACAGTGTGGTAATTTAACTGCCAAAAATGGTCTGTCATCCCCATAACTGCGCGCTCTCTCGCTTATGTCTGCTATCTGCAGTATTCACCAGGCCGGTATCTAAGCGGACCTATAAAAACGAGGATCCAGCTGTGTGTGATCTCTTAATCTAACGGCCAACAACAGTCCGTCATTCTCGTTACTGAAGCCGATATCACCCACCTTGGCTACTTATCGCAATTACTAGGTCTATGCCTATGTGCAACGCTGATTATGAGGCTTCAGCTATGCCCGGTAGCCAAGTCCAGTGGCCAACGGCGGCCCGTCATACTCATAACTGTAGCCGGTGTCACCTACCGAGGCTACTTATAGTAACAGCCGGGTCCGTGCAGAGGCTCGTAGCTGACCATAATGTTCCAACTATACATAATGGAGTAATCCAACGACCAACGGTGATCCTTCATATCCATACGTAGTCCACCTGCCAACACCCCATGCCTGGAAAATACAAAACCACCTTCAACAAACCATGTTACTATCTACTGGTTTCATTGGTACAAATATAACGTGTGGTCAATCCAGTTCAGCTTTTTACTCCGTAGGGTTTCTGGAAAAGTGTATAACCAATTACGAACGGTGCATACTTTCCGCGATATCATTTAAAATAAATAATTAAAAAAGGTTGCGGTGGCTAACTCACCAAATGCTTAACAAGTCTCTTCGTCCACAATTCCGCGCTGAACCTGGAGACTTACTGTTATAAATCTAAACTAACTACTTGCTAAATTAGACAAATGGGCGATGACGAGGGAGCCATATGTACATCCATGATTCGATAGCAAGATTCGGCAACAACATGCATTATTGGGTGCAGCGAAGTTATAGCTAAAGAGGGGTGTTTACTTGTCAGTAAGACCATGTGGTGTAGACTTGAGCACCATGATCCGGGGGCCATTTGCGTCCTCAGATGTGCATCCACGGATGCAGCCGTAGCAAAGGCATACTGTGTGGGTGGGTGCTTGTTATCTAATCCGCTTGTTTAGAGCGATAAATCCCAACTTCACTCTATTTCTGCTCTCTAATACCGATACAGTACAGCTTAATAATCTTATATAAGTTACGTTCTACCGCTGAGGATTTCCTTCCAAAAATATCCCCTTCCTCGCACACCCAATTTTTTGGAGCTCGCTATATAATTCCGTAACATGCCTGCCCCTTCTGCACCTCCTGTCCATGACGATGCAAGACTGCACGACTGACAACTCTCACCTCAACTGCATGCCCTCTTCCCGAAATATACCCCTCCCGCACGATGAACCCCACAATCGGCCTCTGTAATGAAGGAAGGGAAAACTGTTTCCTGTCTGAGCTTGCCCGGTTGTGACATACGTCCCGAGCAATGGCCGTATGAATTGAAATATTCATTGATAGAGGCGGAAAAGATGCTACGAGACTCACCAAATACACATGATGTGACGCCTCAGAGGCAACTGGTTTTACAAGGCTCCATGCTTTTCTTTCGGCTGTAACAGCTACATTCTGAGGTCAGCTCATCGTACGAACGGACAACACCACCAGATATCTCTGATCTTATGTCTCTGCAAGTTACAAGCCACCTTATTTGCGCACAATTCAGCCAATGCGCGTCCCTCATACTGACGCATGCTCCTGACAGTTCGCATCGACCGCACACATATTACCTGCACCTAAATATCGATTACCATTATTGAGATTGGGCAGTGTCGCCTCATTGAAGCAGTCAGGAATTGTGATAACTGTCAACTGTCTGTTATTTCGAGAGGCATTCTATCTCCCATCAAAGTGCCTTCTGACAGTCCTTTCAGACACTTGATCCTATTTTGAGTCCCCAATGTAGGCTGGCTGTCTTGTTGCCTTGTTTGAACGGCAGCAATGAACCAGCACGAACCCTCGATAGACCCAAGAGTATCCTAACTACAATGCTAACCATGAACAGCTCTTCCAAGGTGTTTATGTACAGAGCTGTTCACGAACTGAAGTACGGCGTCGCGATGACGGTAACACGCCTACCATACCCAGTCTGATGGCTTGCCCGTGGTTCGCCATATCTCTAATATTTTCAAGACGAGCGAGTTACACAGAGGATCGTTTCGGTTGGTTAAATTTGTGTAAGGACCTGAAAGAAGCGGCCATCTTACTGTATCGTCTGCTTGTTCTGTCCACAAAACCAATAGTTCAACCAACGGCACTATTGGTGGCTCGGTAGAACGGTGAAGATCGAACCTTGCCTCAGGCCTCATATAACGTGTGCTGGGCATCATGAAAAACAAATAGCTTACTGGCTGTAACGAATTACTTGGGTTCAGTGGGACGCTTGCCGCAACTACAGGAGAGTCTCTCATTCAGGTTGCGAATGGCCACTCCAACTCCAGTTAGCGCGTGATCACTGTCTAAGTCGTTTCGCGGTTACTTCTGAGTCTAAAACGTAAGAAAACACACGATGAGACCAGTTTTTTCACAAAATTGCACACTTTCATAGAGACGATGGGCGAAGCCACCGACAGCCATTAAAATACGAATTCAGCACCCACAGTGGGCTCCGAGTTCGTTTGAACAACTTCCAACGAAACCGCGGCCGTGTGAAGAGATCTTAGACACACGAATGAGTGCCGTTAAATGCTAAAATTTTATGGTAAAGTTTTCCTTTTTCGGACCACGGTTTCAGGGAAATATAGGGTGTGCGCGTAGGACGCAGCGTCAATGGACATGATTCCATGAGAGCGCTTGGCCCTGTTCGTTTGCGGGTGCACATTGAGGCTGATTAAGTTCGGCTGGTTGTTGCTCCTCTGGAATGGCCACTCGTTCAGAAAATGAAGGTGTCCTATGGCTAGTGGTAATGCTTGATGATCTGCTGAAGCTGATTTGGGTTTTGGTCGATAGCTTAGCGGACCATCTCAACAGTTACTAGGCCAGGCGAACGGAAAAAGGCCAGTTTACCAACTCCTAGACGGGATCATTGGAGATGCTGAGAGTGGGTTCGAACCATGGACCCTCCTACTGTGAGCTGGCGCATTAACCGGTGAACTACCTCAATCTCACAATTTGGGGAGGTGGGTTAGATAGACGCGCGTTGAGTCAGTAGCTGATATAATTGGTACGCAAACAAAAGATTGTCGGTGAACTTTTGACTGAGGAGATTGGCAGGTGAGATATGAATTGAAGGCAACAGCTTGGATGCACAAGCGTCATTGAGGACGCAAAAGCGCCATGTCTAGCAATGTCTGCAACCATTTCACCCCGTATCTGGGTCCCTATCCATAGATACGGCGATGAACACTGCAGCTGAGTTTCCTAGTAACAGCCTCCATAATTCGAGACCGATTCGTTGTCTGGCCTCTCCTGGCACGTTTTCACCCTTCACATGGTTGTGCGGGAAGAGTCCTTCGAGGAAATCGGTCAACCGGCGCGAGGAGCACGTAGCCAAACAAGCCAACCGGTGCAGTGTAGTCGATTCATCCCTCGAGGGTGGGTTATTTATTGAGAAAACTATTGCTCGCATGTGTCTAGAAGACTTGAATCGTGTCTACAAATTTGCGAAACATTTTGCATTTGAATTTGCGTCAAAGTAGTATACCATTTAATCTCGGTGCAGTGATGGTATTCTCCTCGGCTTAGTTCTCCCGAGCTGGTGTTCACATCAAAGTGAACACCAAAGAGGCACTAGGTATATAGTGCCCAAAACGAAGTCAAGAGGACTTGTTCAGCGCTTCATGTATATAGTGCAAGCGGCAGCGGTAACTCTGAATTCAATGGCTTGTCTGCTTTGGTTCATAAGAAACACGTCGTAGCCTTCGAAAATTCAATTCCATTGTGAGAATACTGAGCGCCGTGACAATCTTCTAGAGATTATGGTGCCTTCTGGATGCGCCATTGGCAGCAAGTCTTCGGCCCACACGCCGTGGGCTGGACGCACACCCAAAAGTTCTCCGAAACCATGGTTCGAAGGAGGAAAACTTTAACATAAATTTTTAACATTTGATGGTATTTTTTCGAACGCATGAGATCTTCCCAAACGGCCGCAGTTTCGTTGAAAGTTTTTTAAATCTACTCAACCCCACGATATTCAAGGTCCGCGATATTCATATTTTAAATGGCCGCTATCGCTGAGCACGTGAATGCGGGGGATGATTTTGTTGGGAATTTAGCTCGTCAAAGTTTCTTCTCATTCAATGCACTTCAACTCGCTTTGAAAGAGTACCAGACGAAACCTTTCGTTGTTTTCGTCCGTATAAACTCCAAAAAGAGCAGCAACTCGCTGCTTTTGTATGAAAAAGCCTTCTACCGTTGCAGCAGACATCCCTGCAGACGAAGCAGAAACCGTGGAATTCGTCGCACCTAGTAAGCTTTGTGTACGTATTAGCACACGTCGTACTGATTGTCCGGCAAGGTTCTACGTTCGCCGGTACCATGACTGCTTGAGGGTTACTTCCTACTACCTGGATCACAACCATCCACGCAGCAAGCCTATTTTTGACAGGCTCCTAATCAACCGGCGACTGACAAATGATGAATTAAAGGAGCGTTCTACCCTTTTGAAGTACGGCGCTCTATCATCGGAAACCCGGCAGTACGTCGCCTACCACTTTGGAAAGGTACTCACTATCAAGGATATGCGTAACTATCGCGTCAAGTGTCGACCCCTATTGTTGAGTAGGCCGTTGGTTACCTTTTAGTCGGTTTCTTAGATGACATGTCGTCCATCATAGCCAAGTTTCGAGAGTGCAGTCGCGTGCTGCTGGTGGAATCGGAGGGTGGCAGATATTGTCACCTGTGCTTTTCTCGAACGCGGCAGCTAGCACTCTTTTGACGTTTTCAGGACGTCTGCACAGGCAGCTTGATCGGTTGGTTGGCAGACTGAAGCTGCTGGAATCGCGTAAGTCTGCTGGGTGCATGAAGCGTCTGATTGTACAAAGCCAGCTGATGTTGCGTCAAAATGCAATTAGCGCACAGGACAACCAGCCTCTGGTGTTAGATGGCAACCGCAACCAACGACGGTGGAGTTCGACATCAAACGACGCTGTTCCCTGTGGTCTCTGTGGCCAGCCAACTGACCCTGCTGATTGGTGGTGTCAACGTGATCGACTTCCATATCACCGTTATTGCTGCGGCAATGAGCCCTGCCCGCTGTGTGGAGAAAATCTTCAGGCGCGTCCACCAAGTGAGTGCACATGTATAAATTAAGCTATTCCCATTAGTTGCCGGTCAGTCTACCTACCGTTCAGCTAAAAGAGCTTGCTTTGATGTTGATCTTGATCGGTCCATGGAGGACAAGCCGAGTGTGCCCCGTAAGACAGTCGCAATCAAACTGTTTTGTCCAATTTCGGAGTTGATGGAGACCGGTAATTTGAGGCCTAATTTTTTAGCATACGCTTTGCAGACCTCGCTTTCGAATCCCGTGATGACGAGGAATTCGTGTGATTGTAACTCGAAGGCCTCAAATGCCGATTCAATGAACCCATGGCAATCCGCAACGACTATACATTTATCCCTCATCACGGTAATGGGAATTATGAACCACTAGGTAAGCAAACAAATAAAATTCCATTACATCCAGATGCTTAGGTGCTGTTCCAGAAGGTTAATTGCTTGCCCATTTTCCGTTTCAGAATCCTTGTCCCGTGAAGTGGATCTTAAGAACATGAAAAATGGAGCGACTACCAATTAAGCTTGTATCAGTGATGCCAATGAATAAAATGCAATTCGCCAATGGTGTTTTCGTAAATTCATGGCGGGCGCATCATCAACGCGTGGAGTTATGAGTATGGAGCGCCGTCGTTGGCGATTGTATTACGTTGCCGTGCATAGGTGAGGCCCCATTATCTGCGTCGCGAATAGCAGTTACGCTAAGTAGCCGAGGTGAACGACAGCTCATTGTTTCGGGTAATGGAGGGAGTGGTTGAGGGGGTACAATCAAGAGTAGGATTTGGGAGCGCGCTATCAAAATGGGTGGTGATTGCATTTTGACAGGCGATGACCACCGTTGATCGTTGGGTTAGTCTATTATGTGTTGTCGGGGCATTATGGTTAGCTACGAGCATGTGTGCGGGCCTGGCAGTTACTATAGGTAGTCACGTAGGTTACGTCAAATACAGTTGCGATGTTTACTGAAGGTAGCAAACATAAACGGCATCGAGTAAGTATGAGTATGACGATGAATAGCCAAGTTAGGTGACTTCGAGTACAGTTGTGAGTATAACAGGCTGTCAGATTATGCTATCACCCATAGTTGAGTCCTTGTTTTTACTGGTCGGCATATATATTGGATTGATGTTTACTGTAGGTAGCGAAGATAAGCGGCATCGCGTATAGTATGAAAGACCGTCAGCTTTATACTAAGCGTTGCACATAGACTCAGGTGTTGCAATTACGATAAGCAGCCAAGGTAGGCGATATCAACTGCAGTTACGAGTATGACGGGCAGCCGTTGGTCGTTAAGATGTCACGCATAGTTGGAACCTGGTTTCTATCGGCCCGCATAGATACTGGCTTGGTGATTACTGTAGGTAGCAGGCAGGTACGACAGTGAAGATCGGTTTTTAACACTGATTTCATGCTCTCCATGATGATATAAGCAGCAGACATAAGCGAGAGCGCGCACATTTATGGGTATGACGGATATCGTTGGCATGCTACGTGCAACATGTCACGGAAAGGTGCTAATTAATTAGACCAAATTCCCATTAAAATAGCAACTTCGAATACCCTATAGTTTCGGCGAACTCAATTTGGGTGTGTCAATAGCCTGCGGCGGCCCACACTGAGGCATAACTGTTGAGTTCAGATATTCGGCCAATCAGGTCTCCGATTGGTGCGGGACCAGCAGGCATCCCGCAACTTTGACCAGTCTTTCGCGCGTAAGAGTTCTCAGCCGTAGCAGCACTTAAATGCGAACGATAAGGATTCACGGATTAATAGACAGGATCGAGCATTTTGCCCAAGTTTTTCGGGTTGGTTTCATTCTTGTCGTTCAGCGGCTGTCGTTCATCTGAAAGGCACAAAAAAGGGTGCAGCATTGCTCTCTATGTTCTCAGCGCGAAGATGGCGAGATGGGGCGAGATGGCCCAAGTGGTTAGAGCGCGAATTTACTGCCGGAAAGTCTGGAACCCGACCTCTGCCTCTCGACTTCCCCTGTCTAGGCTTGGGCAACCTGGCAGTATCCCAGCCCTCGTGCTTCCTTCGGGTGGCATGGCAGCTAGGCACCGAAAGGGTGCTACAGCTGAACGCTTTCTTTCTCAGCGCGAAGCAGTATGCTTGCCAGCGCGAGGACTCGCACCAATAAGTATCTAACAGTGCTTTGAACTGGCTTCTAGGAGCGTGGACAGCCGTCGGCGGAAGGTTATTCCACACAGCTACTACCTGAAATGGAACAGCAGTGGTCCCAACGGAACTTCAACGGAGACCGGCGCTGAAGAAGACTAGGTCGAGCCTATTCTCACTCGGAATGATCTGTCTGATATGAACGCCTTGATCCAGTGTAGGATATTCCCTTGAATCCCGTAAAACTCGAGTTTATCGAGCAGCGAGATGTGTGGGACCCGATCAAATGCTTTTGAGAAGTCAAAAAATATGGCATCCGATATGAGTCCCTTGTCCTTGGTTTGGGTTGAGCTGTCCGTAAGCGCCAGCATGTTTGTCACGCAAGAACGGTTTGGGAGAGATCCGTGCTGAGCTGGAGATATCAAGTTGTTGGAAGTAAGGTGATCTAGGGTAACTCGCTTCAGAATGCGTTCCATCACTTTGGATGGCATGCTAGTCAGGCTAACAGACCTGTAGCTGCTGGACGATAGCCGTAGCATCTTACACTTGACCCTTGACGGCTTGGCCGATCCCACACCCACGCAACAGGTGAAGTGGGTTCACGAAAATATGCACTGGTTTTCCCAATCCGGATAGAAATGTCATTCGTGAGACCATCGGCACTGATACAGTTCCCCAAACAGACTAACTTGTTTACTGTCTCAAGTGGATTATTCGCAAGCACGAGGCTAGGATTCGAGCCTAATCATTCTTGCAATGGTATTTTGCACTTTGCAGATGAGAATCGGATGCCAAACCGTCGGGCAGAGTTATATCATTTGTTATGTTTTGTATTAAGACGGCGTCAGATCCAAGAAGAGCGATTTCGCCTGCGTACTCTATATTTGTGAGCGAGAGCCCCGGGAGCGCTTCGACCCAATAGGCATTAAAGGCTTGTAGTGGGTCCTCCATGATCGTAGCGGAAACGAAGTTGAAGAGGGAAGGCAAAAGAGGACAGCTTTGCCTGACATCACTTGGTTTGGTTAGCTGAGGAGAGAGCTTCTCGTAGACCTTCACTCGTCTGCGGGAGTTAGCGTTTAGCGCCTTAAGGAGGGTCAAGAATTTATGGGGGACATCTTTTCTCCATAAACACTGCCAGAATGCTTGATGGTCCACAGAGTCAAAGGAAGCCTTCCAGTCAAGGAAGCAAGCGATTGTTGATCGCTGCAAACAGTCGCCTTCCCAGAATCTGTCGAACGGTGATAGTATATTCGACACGTTCTCTTGCAGGATGGAACGCAGCTTTATTTTTGCGTTTGTTTTCTGTCTCTCCCCGTGTTCAATCAACTTCCGAAGAATAAGATCAAGGAGCACCGATGCCACAGCTACCAGGCTGATGTCACAGCGGCATCATAGCACATGGGTACCATTTTTAAAGATAGGAATAACTGTCGACATGTCCCATTCTGAGGTTAGTCTCTCTTCACTCCATATCGCACCAATGAGCTTTGTTAGATGGGCCACCGGGGATTCTCCGCGATTTTTAAAGAGGGCTTGATACAGATCGTCCGGTCCTAGTGCCTTCTCACGTTTCAGCACGGATACTTCGCACTTTATTTCTTCCCACAGGTGACTAAGGTTTAGATTCCATTCGCCTTCGTGCACTTTCTCCATAGGCTGTTTCAGGAAGCCAGCTAAACTTATTTTCCAAGTGTTTGGCCCATCTTTAGAGTCAGTCGGTATTTATGTGAGTGAATTAATGGGCCGCCTTTTCCATTTATCGTTTTGCTGACCGTTGTCAGTCGATCGTATCAGTTGAATCAGGGCAGGACTGTGTCCGGTAGAAAAACCCTCCTCCATCTCCCGAGCGTTCGATGTCCACCAGAGCTCTCGATCCTTTCTTAGGTTCTTCATTATTTGGTGTTTGAAGAATTTGCGTGCGTTGTCGTGCTCGTTGCGTGCTCGTATGGATTTTGTGGCATCACCCATGACTAGCGAGCGATCTTGACTATATCTAGTAGTCATTTGATTGTATCTGAGATGTCGGACAGACGGCACTGGACGCCGCTAGCATAGTTCGGTTTACATTTTAGCATGCTTCATCCACGGGCTCGCTAGCAGTGCATCGTAGGATTACTGCAAGGGGTTGCTGAGCTTGTTCAGATGGATATTGTTGAACTACGGTATTCTTTGGAAGATGGTGGATGGGCATACTTCTTGTTGACTTGCAAGGACTTGAAGGGAAACAAGCCGTCAGACGTATGCGCACCATGACGTGACCGGAATCAAGTTGTTTGCCCCAATAGTAACGGAAGTCCTCAATTGTGGCTCTTCACCGGTGGGTGATGGCTAGGTGACCCACGATTGACTTGCATTTGGTGGCCGCCAGGCTGCGCGATTCGAACGTTTATGCTTAAAGTTCGCACTGGTCAAAAACAGTTCATGAACAGTACATGACTGCAGTAGTTGCTCTCCGTTATCCGTGCGTTGAGCATTGACTCCAAACCAACCGCTCAGATGCGATTCCAATCTGTTCAGGCAACCGCTTGAACCACCATGTCAGAGCTTCTTGCTCGACGAATAGGCTATCATAGCTCTCAATAGAAAGTGTACTTCTTGACGTCGGAACTGCAGCCCGTTGGGGCATAAGCCTACCCTACGAACAAGCACCGTTTTTATTTTGAGAGGCATTGGGCTCGATTGAACTGGATAACCGGACGGCGCAAAGACCACTGAGACCACTGTTCACTGGGATCCAGT
The DNA here is from genome assembly GCF_000715545.1 of Opisthorchis viverrini. Taxonomy (NCBI): domain Eukaryota; kingdom Metazoa; phylum Platyhelminthes; class Trematoda; order Opisthorchiida; family Opisthorchiidae; genus Opisthorchis; species Opisthorchis viverrini. Next base: position 2,295,920 of record NW_008751666.1, read on the forward strand.
CCAGCAAAGCGCGTTCATTTCCAGGGCTGAGTGCGACTCCCACACCATATATTCCACTAGTCATCGCTTCTTGGTCATCTGGCACACGGGGGTGATAGTGTGGAAGAGCTGAGCTCGTCCTTGGCGTTCTGAGGCTCATGACCACGCTTTTGTCTTGTACGCGCTTTTCGGAGACGACATACATCAATTTGATTGGAGTGCAAGATCAGCGAGCATTGTTTGTTTACCAATGTGACATAGAGCACGGACTTTAAAAACTCCTATGCAGAATGCGTCTCGTAGATTTTGTGTATTGTTAGTAGGCAGTGGCGTGCATAAGGCTCATTGGTCAGATAACTGACCGTCAAATGACCCATCAACAATTGCTCGTATAGTAGGAATGGTTTGGGGAAGTACGTTTGTGAAAAAAAGAAATGCGTGGAATATTGATAATTCGTGGTTTCCTAGGCCGAGGAAAGGGTTTGGTTGATGTGCCCCACCTTGGAACTTTGACTCAAAGGGATGTAGGGTTTTGTTCGGGAACCCTTCCCCTAGCCTCTGACTCAGATGTGTGAACCGCGAGGCAGCGGTTGTTAAGGTTTTCTTGGGGGGACCTTTTGCGGAACCAATAGTCTGACCCACTTAGCTGCAGAGAGTCGGCCTGGCCCGAGAACACTAAGAGTAAGGCATTATCGCCTTACTTCTAATGCAGCTGTGCACAGAAGGTGCCTTTTTAGGCAACACCAGATGGTCACAGTCAACTTTTGGGTTATGGGAGTCCTCGGGAAAGCAGCGATTCTGCTTCAATGAAAATGGCCGTGCTGGTCACCTGGGGAAAACACCTCACAGCCTTAACACTTATATCGCAGAAGGCCACGGCTTTACCTCCAGAACACCTCGTAGCATGATTATTCGTAGTACGAGGTCTCGCTGCTTTTGGTCTGACTGCTCCTCTTTGGCCTTCCTGGCATGTTCACACCTTTTGGAAGTAAGCCCCAGCTAGGGTAGTCCGCAGGATCATTGCACCTTCAACTCCGACCGCAACTTCAAAGTGGAACCTTCAGTTCGGATGAATGACGCTGGAGGCGTTTGGCGGTATATACCAGAATCCTCTTCGGAACAAACAGAGTGAGGGGCGACTTGTGGTTTGTCAGTAGGATGTACTGACGACCGTAGAGCATTTTGTTAACATTTTTGATAACACGATCTCAAAAGCTTCCCTTTCCGTATGGCTGTAGGTGTATGACTCGGCTGGTGTCAGAAATCTAGCAGCATGCGCAATGGCTTTCTGGTTGCTGTCCGGGAATGCATGCGAAGTCGCTGCTCCGATTCCATAGTTCGAAGCATCCGATATCACAGTGATTTCCAGTGATGGATCACAGTGAGTGAAAAGCGAATCGGAATTCAGCACGATTTGGCGCTTTGGTCTTCTGCTGACCATATGCACTTATGTTCCTTGGTGAGCAGCTGGTTCAATGGGTCTCGAAGGCGATGCATGGCAGGCAGAGGTGAGCTGTAGTGACTGACGAGACCGAGGAAGGAGCTGAGGAACGTCACTTCTTTGGGTGTTGGTGTGAGTTTGATGGTGCCGATTTTCTCCGGGTCTGGTCGGCGGCTGTGATCATCAATGATGAAACCGAAAACCTATTGACCGCATGAAAGTGCGTTTTTCTGACTTTCTAGCTTTTTGAAGCTGTACTCCTGAGCACGACCAGGCACGTGATCAAGGAGCCGGATTTCGGTCCAACGACGATGTGATCATCCAAATAGGCGACAAGGCCGGGAGCATTTTTCAGTATGGTATCTGTGATCAGTCGAAATATGACTGGCGCTCTCTTGACACCAAACGACAGTTGGGTATACGGGTACAGACCAACAGACTGACAGTTCGAGATCCCTCCCTGACTTCAGCCTCGGCCAAATCAATCTTCGAGAAACATTTGCCCTCGTTCAGTTTTACGAACTAGTTTGGAAGCGGTAGAGGGTACTGATGGGTATTCTGTACAGCTGTGAAACCGGTGGGGAACTCTGAACGCAAGCGGATGGCCCCGTTATCCGTCTTTGCCATTATGGTTGATGTGGCCCATGCTGAGTAGTTGGTCGGTTGGAGAACACCCGCCTTCTGTGGTCGGTCCAATTCCTGGTCAACAATGGGCTAGTGTGCATCTGTGCTGGTTGTTCCAGCCTGGAACCTTGTTATGGTCCCTAAAGATGTATAAGTTAGACTTGTCAGCAAACCAGAATCGAGAAGGCCGACAACTTGAGGAAGTTGTACTGTTCCGTGATACGGAATCATCTGTACCAGAACATTAAAATGTCAATAAGAGGCTGAAATCCAAAAATTAGGTTTCCGTTTACAAAAGGAATTATTAGCTAGGTGGATTTTCTTGTTTGGGGGCAGTCCCTTTAAAAAAGACTAGTCTGGCATCGGGGGAAGGGTGAGGCTCAGTCTAGCTTTCGTTTTTGTGCACCGTTCATCCTTTCGGTGAATACGGATGTTTGGCGTTGCGAGAAGTCCATAATTGAACGCTTCTTAAAATGAGTTAATTCGAGGTCACCGGGTACTGCGTGCTCGAGATTACAAATAGGATCAATAGGCTTTTCCAGTAGATTCAGCTTATCGATCCAATCCACTCCCACAGAATCAAGCTTGGGGTATAAAGCCAGATAGGTTTGGCTTGTGCTGTTGAGTAGTTGAAGGTTATGGAGTAGTTAGTCGCTTTAGTCAACTTAATTTTACCCCACAGAAGCAGTGATTTTTTATTATCGATTATCTGCGACAGTATTCTGATCGTTTCATCAAAGCTGATGGCGCAGGGCAGCTTGGGGCGAATGAAGTTCGTATTTCGTTCAAGCTCCGAGTTTTTGCAGCAATATTCTGACTTCCCATCGGGCGTTAAACTTGGAAAAACAGTTTCGAACATATCTTCGTACCAATTGAACCATGAGTCATGAGTGTGCCCAGAAAGGGGGTCGAATGTGAATTCTATGATTGAGGCTGGAGAAGCAGAAAACCCACAGCTACTTGTTGCTGGTGCCTGGATATGCAGTCTCTGAGCCAGTGACTCAGGAGCTTCATTTGTGCCTCCGCAAACGGCTTTTGTTGCCATTGCGATAATTCTCAGAGCTGCTTAGATTCCGTGGACATTGTAGGTTCCCGTTCACTATTTGTAACGCGAGCTATGTGAGACTAATACTTGAAGTCCATATCTCGAAATGCACAGTCATACGAGAAAGGTGTGTCTGGGGGTGGGGTAATTCTTAGACTGGGGCATCCCAACAATTGAGGCCCTTCCGATACTGGAGTTCGTGGGCCGTGCTACTTATCCCTGCACCGTGAGTTAACTGGACAACTTTGAAAGAGAGCAAAGATGTGCAGCGGAAGTAACCTCTCATTTAGGAACAAAGTGCTACGAACCTACGTATGCTAGCCGCGGACGAACACGAACAGGCCCTATTCAATGCATAGCTCAGTAGTGGTAACTGGAGCGGGAAAGAAAATGTATGCATAACGAAATGGCAATGGACCCAGTTCGAAGGCAACTCCAACAGGCGGAGCTCAGCATCCGGACAGGTTAACAATCCGCGCTACCCGAATTGAACTTCGCCCCAGTTTCTTCTCACTTCAGTCCCATTCAAATCGCGACCTGACTGACACCTCTGGGGCTACCGCGGCAATGATCATCGGCCCCATGTGTAGTGGGAGTCGATGACTTAGTTAATCGATTATTGATCCGTTGAGTAGAATGAGAAGACTTCGCCTAAGGATAGGCTTTATTCAACATATAAGCACAGTATAGGCTGAAATGACAAGTGAAAGTGAATTAATGGAAATAGCAGTAAAACGTAACTTTCACTACACCATGCTTCCGGGGTATCCTGCTGGATACTGACCTACCCTGATACAGAATAGAAGTAGCTCGCATAGAGGGCCCGTGCCATTCCTCTTCACCCAAATCGCGCAAAATAATGGAAGTCCAATGTGACATAGTAATAATATAATAAATGTATTGACTTCTGAGCGGAACTTTTTTCGACAGCTTAGTTGGTTGTTTATGTTGCTTATGTTTTTCGTATGACCTGCTCAGTGTGAACCGTGGCCCGTGAGCTTAAGCCTTCTCTTAGTTCGTGGACACCATTATACTCTTCTACCACCGAATGCCACTGGGACGCATGGCCAATGTGCTTTCACCAGCGTAATCCAAAGGCCTAGACTGTCTAGACTAAGTTGAGAACAAGAAGGTGCTCCAATAGACGGTTGTTTCCTTGTTCTGTTGCGTCACTACATCTTGTTTCTTGTAGTACCTCATGTTTGACCCAAAACACGGGGTGCCAAAATATTCAAAACACACCTTGCTATTCCTGTATGTTTTTTCATACCATCCAGTAAAGGTGTACCAAAATTTGTCAGCATGTCCGTGGTTATCCTTTTTAGAGAACTACTGGTTCGTTCATAATTCCATAAGTTCCAATGACTCCCATCCTGTTGACTACGACGAACGAAAAGCAGCCAGATTCGGTGGTTGCTTGGGACCCACTTGGTGGCTCTCCAGTGGTGGCGTTCTCTGGAGAACCTGCTCCTCGTGAATCACTGACCGTTTTTAATGGAGCTGTTGTGTGTGCTGCCGTCAAAAAACCCTTCATCCAGGTGTGGAATTTTCAGACTGCGGTAATAACAGTTATAACTATTTTGACTCGGTAGACTACTGTTTACAAACGAATACTCACAAAGGGCCCAGTTAGTGTAATTACATTTACCCCGGATAACGAATACATGTTTACTGCTCTGGAGCGTGACGTATACGTCTATCAAGTAGGCGGTGTTGTGCCCAGCTGAACGTATTTTTAGACCAGCAGCGGCTGTTTGGTTGCTGTACTCGATGGATGTCATTCTGCGAAAATTGGACAGATCAAACTTTCCTCTTGCTTTTCCACTCCTTCACTTCTGGTGACGGCTGACGTCTCAGGATTTATGGCCACCTGGTCTCTTGATCGCCTGATGGAAAATCCAGGTTTGGTGACCACAATTGAGACTTCACCGGATGGAGTTAATGGTCTGATTTTACCAATTCTTGATCGCCTGATGGAAAATCCAGGTTTGGTGACCACAATTGAGACTTCACCGGATGGAGATAATGGTCTGAATTTTACCAATCCAGATACCAAAAATACTCCTTTATGGTATCTCATCCAAGCGAGCCAGGGATTACCTTATATCGAATTCATGCAACAGAACCTGCTTGTTGCCGGGTCAGAAGGATTAAAGGTATGTGTTCGGTTTCTTTGAATGCGAAGTTGGCTACGGTTTGTTTTCCACCCGTTCTTTATTCCCTACAATTTCGCAAGCTTGTACAGTGTTTTAGCCAGACAACGGACCAATCACAGACAAATCTAATGGCAGATTTCCGGTCACTTGTTCGGTCTTTTGAAACTGGTCCTAAAGAGTGTTCTATAACGCAACAATAAAAGTTCAAGTTACTAAAAATTCCCAGTTAGCCACAGAAATACAGAGGTTTGCGAGGATTTGGCTTCGGTAATTTCTCTTCAGGTCATGCGCGATAGAAGTTGTAACATCCAGGCGCATAGACAGATACCAAGTGATGATGGAAAAATTTCAAACTGCTATTTGTCAGAACTAGGTCAAACAACTAGACTGTGGTGAGTAATGGGTTGGCTGGATCTGAAGGTCAGGTACGAAGCTCTCTTTGCTATAGTGGAGAATGTTGGTAGCTCAAGTAGCATAGATGGTCGTTGGTTTGTTCGCTGAGCTAGGCAATTTGATTGCAAACGTTTCAGCACCAGTCCAGGTGACATCATCAGTACGTTGTTAGGGAGCGTATTGGAACGTGGCAATCGGTCGGTAGTTGTGCTATCGGTACGCCCCACTGCGCTCTCTAACAACGCACTGATTATGTCACCTCGATTGGTGATGAAACTTTTGCAACCACATTACCCAGCTCAGCGAACAAACCACAAGTCTTCTTATGAAACAGGATAGGATCAGGCAGTCTGATAGCGATCGTCTCGGGCTTGGGCAGAATGCAGTTTCGTAACGATTCTGGTCGATGTTACTGCTTTCTGTGAATGGCCGGAAAAGATTCGGTGGTGTCTACGCTTTGCTGTGTGCTGATCAAGTGTGAATCGGTTGCACCGCTTTTCGATGTCCTACTACCCATAATAGGGCTCGAGATAGCCCAGTGGTCATGGTGCGAACTTATTGACCGGGAGGTCCGTGGTTCGAACCTAACTTGAGCATCTCGACTGTTCCTTTCTAAGCTTGGGCAACCTGGAAGTATTTCAGCCAGGTGACATGGCAGCTAAATACCGGAAGGGTATTACGGCCGAATGATTACTATTTATTATTATTATTAATTATTATACAACCAAACTCTTGGTTTGGTTGGTTTGCGCCAACTATGTATATCTACTAATGGGGACCTATTCCAATCGTCCCTCTTGAAGGGGCGACTGTCATTGTCTCGAATACACTTAAATTGACCTCGTAGCTATGTTTGTGGTGCTCTACGTAGGTTTATGAACACGTTGTTCTCTTTTTCTACTACTGCTAGTGATACAGTTCGCCCGTTTTGCTCTCTGATTAGATGCTGGATGCCCTGGACGGTACTGTCATCTCTGTTGCATTGACTAGCGTTGTTGGAGGACTGCATAGTCTGTGTCATTTGCCAGCCATTGATGGTAGAATCATCTCCGGTGGAACTGAAGGTCTGCTGTATACATGTAGTTTGGACCACACCAAGGTGAGATAGCAGCTTAAATAATAAGAATAATGATAAAAATATCAGTTAATCGATGCTTGTGCCCTCTGACTTGACGTCGCCTCTTGGTTTTCATCCACAAAAGTGGTCAGCTAGCTTTAGTTCTGTCATCTTTATACTGTATTTTGTCTTCTACTTCACCTGAAACTTTACTGGACTAACTGTTATTATAGGGTTTTCGTGGTAACCCAAGTCCTAATCAGTGGCTTAGTTTAGTACTGCGAGTTGCAGAATTTTTCGGAATGTCTGTCATCACTGGTCATTTTTTTTACCGTGTGTCGAAAATGTCTCCTGTTTTATCTGTCAATGCCATGCGGATTTTCGCGGAAGTTGCGGCTTACTGACAATGTGGAGGTACTTGAAAATTTCAGTCTAGATTTCGTCTTGTAAGTGAAGTCAACCTATGCTGAACGGTTTAGTTTTCATCTGCCGGTCACGAGGTTACGGGTTTGAAGCTCCCTAGGGATTAGTGGGTTTTTCATTGCATTGCTGATGAGAAACTATTGTACAATATTTCAGTACAAAGTGAGGCATAGAGTAAATTCTCTTGTTGAACGAAACCCCGGTTGACGAGTCACGCCTGTTTTTTTGACATAAGGTGTCACACAATGCCTGATTGGTAGCTGCTCAGGTATCGTGCTTAAACAATGATTGGGATGCCCGTTTGAAAGCTACTTCTTAAAACAGTTGACAGCTGGATCATGGACTTGGAGACAGGTTCACTCAGACCGGAGTCTGTCTGCTCGAGTTATTTCAGCAGTATTGTTTGAATGAGTATTTGATAATATCGTGTGAACGCAAATTTTTCTCAAGTTCGACAGAATCCCCTTCATTGTTTTGTTTATTGCCTCGTAGGGGGCGAGATGGAACAAGTGATTAGAGCGCGAATTTACTGACCAGAAGGTCCGTGGTTCGAACCCGACCTCTGCCTCTCGACTTCCCCTGTCTAGGCTTGGGCAACCTGACAGTATCCCATCCCTCGTGCCTCCTTCGTGTGGCATGGCAGCTAGGTACCAAAAAGATGCTACTGCTGAACGATTTTTTTATTGCCTCGTAAGTTTAGTCAAATGCGTTGGATGGAATCTCGAGCGAAGTCTACTTTTGTATCCTATACCGTGGATAATCGTCCTGCCCTACCCTATTGGTCACTCCCGTCTTTAATTCTTTCGGGTCTCCTTTGTTTCTTTCATCAACCAACCAGGAGTAGCGTACAGCTTCATCACATTTGTCGACTCTCATAGTTTGTATGACCACAAGCTCCTTCCCAGCACCTTGTAGCTTGCCGCACAGATTTGCCTATAAACGCGGTGCGGTGAAGTTAGTGTTGCACTGTGGCTCCTTTGTCCTCAACTGGACTCATGTCCGCCACACGAAACACTTCGTTCAATTTCGGCTTCTACAGTACAAACTTAAATTTAGATTACCAATCTAACACATAGAAAAACTTGTCCTTTCGCAATGAATTTGCTAGATTCTTGTACCTTAAACAGCTTCGAAGAAAAAAATAAGTACGCTTACGAATTTGGAAGGGAGGTGCACTGTCCTGAATGACTTCAGCTTGTAGGTACAACAGGATATAAAGCAGTGGTAGTCGTTTTGGTCCGAACTGATAAACCTGAATCAGATTTGTTCGTGAAAGAAAACTTAGCACGGAATCGCACTGTCAAGGGTTGAGTTCTTTAAACACAGGGCTACTTTGTTCATTGGGTTGCCGAGCTCTTCAGGTTTGCTTTCTTTTGATATCTTTGAGTGTATTTGATACATATGCTGAGAGTCCTTCGATTGGTAATCTCTTTCAGCATCGACAGTTTTGAGTAAACTCATACTAAACAGTCTTCTGAAAACTGAGGGATACCAGAAAGCTATGTCTATTTAGTTTTCCACAGGGTTTTTATGGAAATTTGTGCACCATTGTTTGTCTCCTGTAATCTTGAGCTCAAGACAGCTCGGTGGTTAAGGCGCGGGATATCCGTAGCGAAGATGAATCTTAGTGACCACATTTGTCTGTATCTACAAATTATGACGTAACCAATCTCTACGGCTAACGGGTGCGAAATGTCACTGTGATCAAATTACCTAATCGATGAGCCTGTACTTCACCTTTCGAACAACGTGTGTATAGTTCTTCTGCGATGTAGTGCATTTCATAGTGGCAAAAACCCAGTCATCCATACATCGATATGAATGAGCTGAATGATACGATCGTTGTGTCCGCCAGAAAGTCGTCAACTCAGCGGGGTCGTTGGTGAAGACACTGATAGACGTCTGTCGGCCGCCAACAGTGGCTACATTGAACTTGTGGAAGCTGCTGCCTTTAGTCCGCTACTGTCCTCACACCATATTGCTTCGACAGTCTTTGTTGCACACTTCATAGCCAATGGACTCCGCTGGACTACATTCCTTATGACAGTGTGGCAAATGGCAAGCGGCGAGCGAGAGGTTATGACGATGACTGATGAGTAGCTATGGAAACCGGGTAGCATTCGCTGCAACGACAGCTAGGTGTCCTTAGTGTTATCTAACTCCTGTTAAGAGTTTTGTGTTGCCACCACCTCAGCCTTATAAAAACGGCTGCTCAGTACTGCACTATGATTAACCTTGTTGGATAGACAACCAATAGCTTCAGTAACGGCATACGCCTAACGACTTCAGGTTAGCACATAGCTTACTCTACTCTGGTATCAGGAAAGACATCCAGTTCCAAAACCGTAGTTCGTGACTTTTTAGCGTCTAGTGAGGCTTGTCTTCGTAATCTCCCCCTAAAGTGATGCTGATCATCATTATCATCATTGACAATATATCAGTACCTAACCGCCGCAAAATCATGAAGGTGAAGACAAAGGAGAAGGGCAGATGCTTATTAAGGAGTTATTAAGAAAAACGATCCAGGATACGGTATCTAGACCTTTGGACGGCGTTAAAATAAATACACCTGACAAGGATGTCGCAGTAGGGCTTCATAAGTGGGATTGACCCGGCGTTCTTTGCAAACCTCATCTGACCTAAGTTCAGCGCAAAACAACAGGCGAACTTCGCCTAGACAGTTCGGCTAGGAAGTCCCAGCATGCGGAATTCTGGGACCGGCTGCTTGCCATTTCCTGCAGAGTTTCCAGCCACTTGAAAGCAGGATCACATGGACCCTAGTCGGGAAGAAGCGGAAATTCCAGAACACTAAGCGTGGTTGTAATCGCCTTTATTTACGTTTCCATGTCAAAGCCTATTATTCACGAACCTTTTGACAACGATCGGTTGGGACGGAAAACAAATCATTCTTTTGTATACTTCCGGTAGGCTCAACGAATGCTGCCTTAACGATTCTGATTCGTTACCAAGTGCCCGCTTACCCACCGTATAATTGCATGTTGCAGCCAACTAGCATACTTTGCTACAGAAGCATCAGTGATCAAATGTTGAAGACGCCTAAGGTCCTCTAACCAAGGGGGCGAGGTTACGCAACCATAGAGTAAACCACTACTACAGTTGGTTTGTATACATTTGTTGTGCGAAATTGGACGAAAAAGGGAAGAGAATGACCCTGAAGAACTCCACTAGTTCCTAATGCACTACCCATGAGGTTGCTGAAAATTCTTCGACAGCCCACGACCGGTTTCGCCCTTCTCGAGGCTCATCAGGAGTCGCAGTTCCCTGGAAACATACAAACGAGAAATTCAGCTGTGTCCAGGTGAGTCTCTCGCAAAAACCAAAATTAGTCTGCGAATCGCTAACTCCACTGGTTGTTAGGAGGCTTCTGGTCAAGAATAGGAGAACAAACGTATCCACTAATCGAAAGCTCCTTCAGAGTCTAGGAAAACCAATATTGTCAGTCGACGGTATACGTGGCGCTACCCAATGACGTGACGTAATGTAAAGATATGATCAACGCACTCTGTGTTCCAGGACTCGTATGCCGAAAATAAGCATTGCAATATAAGAGAAGCCAGTAGCCGTTGTTACGACATGCGTGAGACCCATAATTCTATGGTTGGGACAGTTGCTGCAACAGCTTTAAGACCACATGTGGCCTGTAGCGTCTAGATGGAAAAGGTGCCGTAAGCTCAACAACTGTGCTTGGGTCCTGTATTCGTGTTTCAGGAATACGGCAGGCGTCCATCGATAGAGCATAAGGAGTACCCCCAATAGCAGGTCATTGACCGATCTTCAAAAGAGTTCTAACGCTAAAGGCTGAAATAAAAACAGGAAAACGAGGACGTAGTCGGAAAGCTATCGGTTTGTCTCTAGGGTAGCGGCGGAATGAGTACTCCGAAGTCAGGCATGTGCGACAATTCCTTGATCTTTTGCTGCACTTGCGACTGCATGCACAAATGTTGGACGCAGCCTCTGGATTTCCTCTGTAGTTTTTTTCTTTAGGAATTCTCGCCATATTTACAGTTCTGGAATTCGTTGTGTAAAATTCTTCCATCCAGAGTATCTACTTCGATTACTGTTTTCGCAACGTATTCTGAGAGGAGTGATCTTTTAAAACAACCCTGGGTTTGCTCTTTTCTGTTACATTTTATCAACCTTTTCACAGCGCATCCTAGTACAAGGAAGTCCTTCTGAGAGGAGTGATCTTTTAAAACAACCCTGGGTTTGCTCTTTTCTGTTACATTTTATCAACCTTTTCACAGCGCATCCTAGTACCGAATAAGGAAGTCCGTCGATGTTTCGTCAGTTCAAAGTAAGTGATCTCTCTGACTAGTTCTTATGCCACACTTCATCTCTCCTACTTTTTATATTTGATGTTTGGATTGTTGTTATTTTTGCTCCGAGAGAATTGGTTCAAAATCAAACTCTGATGTCTTACCAACCTTTGGTAAACTCAATTCTACTCAACCCGCGTTTGTCCCACGCCGTTGGGAGCAACACAGCGTCACGTTTCTCATCCCTACTTTGCGATGTCCTTTCTATTGATCGTTTTTTGTGCTTATTCACCTGCCCTCTTTTTTTTCATCAAAATTGTAGATTGCAGCCTGCGCAGAAAACTATCATCGCCCTCGTACTCTCCCCGGGTGATCATAACTTGCTTATCGCAGGCTGTCGTGGCGGAACCGTCGAAGTGCTGCGTACAGATTTCCTTCTTACAACCTTGCAGCAATTCTCCGTGCTCAATCCGACCATCGCGGGAGAAATTTCCAATCCTCACCAATTGACTGGCATGTGTATGGCATCACGACCAGATTGGCTCTCGTCTTTGGAGGCTCCCCGCCAACCTACTAATTCGGAGCAATCAAAGTTCAATACGGAAGATAGCTCAGGATCGTCAAACAAAACATTCTGTCTCATTGAACCGCTTAAGCACCATTTTGGATGGCATTTGGATGACTTGGTTCGAATTCGCCTCCCTTCCACAAACGAAGTAAGAGTGCTTTATTGCTGTGACCACAATTCTGTTGTGCGAAGTTTTCTCGAATCAGAGCACGAGTTGACCGTCCGCTACCCAATTAGTGGAAACTCGCCTAAACCATTCGCTTACAGGAAACATACAAACAAATGTGTATGACAGATTTTATTCTATCTAGTGTTTCGACTGATTTCCGCAATGACGTCATTCGACCTGATCGGAGTGGATTGGAAGTTGTGAAGCAATATTCTGCGCTTCGAAACTGTGGAAAACCTGCCGAAACAGTGTACCACTTCCTATGTGGATAATTACTCATCTCACCTAATTTCTTTTTATTGCTACTTTTGTTACAGCGCTACGATTTATCTCACCACCGGGCCGACATCTACATGGATGATTTTTATGAAGTGGCTAGTGGTATTGTAGAAGACGAACCAGATCCGGGTGAGGTGAAGCAGCTCAGAGCGGAAATTGACAAACTGACGGAAATCAACCGAAATCTTCTCCGCCGTTTGGTTGATCATGAGCTTCGGTCGTGATATGTGATCATTCGGTCATGTGAATTATTGCGCAGTGTTTCTCCCTTGCAAATAGTTGAACATGTCTTGAATACCTGTACAGCTGTACCATACATTTCTTTTGTGGATTTGAATATTTTCACTTTAGTCATGCCTGTTGCCTGCCTGATTAAACTGATCTGATTGCTGAACAGTTCAGTGCAACGCTCGTGGCTGGAAATGTCTGTGGCTCACATTCTATCTATAACGTCCCGATTACTCCCGCCTGGACCTGCAACTATTTATCCGTTCTGAATCCTGGGCATTACAGCGTGCGTGTTTATCAGAGAACGCGATGTTTGCAATGGGGTCGAATCACTCGGTCCTCTCCTATCATGACATGTGGTCAACTATCCCTGAACCAATCACCTGTGTAGCTTTTCTGAAGGCATCCCCACACCTGTAGTTGTGGTGGCTTGAACGGTAGCAAACATAATCTCACATGCATACTTCTCCGGTTCCTCACCAAGAATTGGCATCTGTGAAAGTCATGACAATCTTTGAGGAACCACAGTCCGATACCTTCCTACTGGATACATACTTCTATCGCGAATGAAGTTTCATTTCGTGCTTCACTCGCTCCTTATTGCGAGTCTTAGTTATGATATGTTTTGTAACAGCTCTAGAACAGCTGCCTTTTATTTGTTTTTGGCCACAACCCAATGTGCGAACGATGTTAGCAACCATTCTTCCATCCCTAACATGTTTGATCATCTCCGGCTAACCCATGAGTACGAAATACTGCAAGTCCAGTCAGTTGTCAAACCTCAGTGTTTATCGTAGGCTTTGGAAAGCATGCTTACAAGGGCATTTTCCTCCTAGTTTATCACGACGCTGACCCGTCTAAACCATTTTTCGTGGTTTCTAAACTGTTGTTGGTTGAAAGAAGTATGCTTGATTACAATGTAGATTGGCAGAAGTTATCAACATTCTACGGTTCTGACTCGCCCGGAGACTATCATGCATAAGTTGTTTGGCATGTTCGACGTGTCCGGCTTTGTCGTACCTGGTTCCCATTCCCGTGTGGGTATTGTACTGTTTATGGTAAAGTACGAGTCACAGCAATTCGTATTACTCGTATCACAACTGAAATAACTGCTATTCCACGGTCCTGCGAGGAACTTTGTGCTCCCTGGTTGTCACAGGGCTGCTGTCCTTCTTGCCTCAGTCATTCTCGTACGGTTTTATTTTGCTTTTCTCATTTACTCATTTGTACTAAATACTCATGCAGCGTATAACGGTTTGATATTGTACTTATTTTCAGCTCTTTCCATCGATTCTCAATGGCTGGTCCTTACATTGTATTTTTTGATACGTTTGTGCACAATGGACAAACACAGGTATGTCATCCTCGTCCATACTTTTCCTTATTCTCATCAACCAGGAAAACACTGATTGTGTAAGATTCAAAAGTGGAGTTCAGCTATTGGAACTTCGAATTCTCCCGTTTGGTTCTGTTGTCGAGAGTAACCTGTCTGACGAGGCTATAATTGGGTAGGTTTGAAGTTTCCTCTAAACGGCCTATTCACCACTGCAAACGTTATCAGGGCCACAAATCCAGCCTCGTTTGATGTAACATTGTATAGTAATAGTAGGACCAACTGTGTAGTCCTTCAGAACATAATCAGGTAGGTCTTCGTGAGGCATACTCAAGAGCTGATTCTCAGCCATCATTTTGATGAGAAAAACGGAATAAACTGCATCACCCTCAAAGAACCGGTAGGTCATCATCCACTTGGTATAACAGTCTCAATTTTCTTTAGGTGCACTCTAACTTTCTTCTGTTTCGAGGCCGCTATTCGACCTTGACCGTGGCCATATTTGGAATACCTGCTTTATCTTTGAATCAAACACTCCCTCCTGAGACCAATCTTTCTGTACCACCTCCACAGCTAGGACTGACCACTTCTGCAAGTTCAGGTAAGATTCAGCGGCTATTCAATGATTCATTCTGTTCGCCAGTTCCCACTTATCAGACAACAGAAACTCCGATATTTGTGAAATCAGCAGCTAATGCACCAGCGAGCTCTGCTGATGTTCAGGTGTGTAACCATTGCATAATCATTACCTGTTGTGTTTTGGATTCATTAGCTATTACACTTTCTGCTTAATTCACACTTTTCTGCTGAAACCAGTTCGTTGCTGAGTTCTTCCTGTTTTTGTGACAATCCCGCAATTAATTGGACTATCATCTAACTCCAGTTTTGTTGCATTGTTTGAGTGGGATATGACTGTCATCTCACGTGTACGCTTCTTTTGTGTATTCCGTGCTTATAACTCTATTTTGCGAGGAGTTGTGCTATTATCATTTGGTAAGCTGTACTATATTTAACCATAAGACTGCCCACATGTGCTACTATGTGCTATAGACGTGACCCAAAACCAGTTATTTATATTGTTATTCAAAGAAGAAAGGCCGAATATTCTGTCCCGGTGAGAGCTAATCACACCGCTGTTCAGCCGCTCGTGGCCAGACGGTTAATTGTTCAACCGACCGGATGCTAAAGAGCTGGAAACTCTGAGTTTCATGAGATGCGCATTTCTGATTTCTAATAAGGTAGATACAACTCTACAGTGCCTCTCGGTTTTTCACTGACGGGAGGGAATCTCATTTGAAGATATTTCCACTTTTACAGAATGCCAGAACATTTTCATGTGATTGATAAAACTTTTAATCGGAAGTTCCTAACGTACGATTTAATCCATCGAAGAAGGTGCACCTGTTTCTGTCACAGCGTCAGGGAAGTGCTTGAGATGGTCGGTTCGAGCTGATATGCACCTGGATTTGACGAGGTTGAAGCAAACGGTCTGAAGTTTTCTGCATTTGTATCAAAAGAACGATTGTGTATTGTTTTAGCCTTTTATGTGCACTGTATTGGGGCTGCGTAACACCCAATGAAACCATCAGAAGATTTATTGTGTAATTCCCTCCTTGTCCAAAACTGGAGATCACTTGTTGTCAGGTGGATTTAGGAGTTTTTGAGCTTTCCATAGGTAAAGTCATGGGTCTTTTTGTGGTGCAGGCAGGCTATGTTCGTTCTACTTCACCCTTGACCTGTTGGTTTTCATTTAGCTGCAGTTCTCCAACTGACGGTGTCCGTATTGTGTGCTGTTGGCGTTTTCCGAAATTTTATTCTTATTCTTGTTCCAGCCATCGTCCCAACCAAAACAACCCCCAAGTCAATCAAAACAGCTCTCTATTGATACTGTAATCAGCCGAAACGAGAGACCCCATACTCCCTTTACTACCGATGAGGAGAAGAAGGATGACATATCTGAACCACAAGACGGTGGTGGGTTGTATGAAGATGGGGAAATCCAGGTGGGCTTTCTGTGCTAAATGCCACTTACCTTGGGTCAGTTACCTGTCCTGCATTTTAGTATAGACAGATTTCTCGAATTGGCTCATCCGTTGTTTGACGGAGGTCTCTCGCCACTGGTTGGATGGGTGTTGGATTCAAGGCAGGCCATTGAAATCTTAAATATGCAAAGTCCAGCTACATGTAGTGTGAACGAAGATACCCGGCTTAGCGTTCAGCATGAGCCACAGAACCGGCGCTCTGCCAAACGCCACTGAGAGCTTTTATTCCTTGTTCCACTGGTGCACTTGAGCTTTACACATGATTCACCATGTGTGCGATTCATAGCTTAACACTTGATGTCCGTCAGTGTCAAGATCCACAAAACCGACTGCCACTCTGTTTTAGATTCGAAATGAAGAAACTTAAATTTTCTGAGTGTGGAGTTTGCGCCATAAACTTCATTGCCTTGAGGTCTTATAGGCCAGTGTCTTAAAGAAAAAATTGTACATGCAGTGACAGGGAACCGACACACAACTAGGAGTTCGTGCTATTGTATGGTTCCGTATCTTCCGCCTGATACGGGCAAACGCCTTCACGTCTGTCTCTTGCTTCATATCTAGGATATCGATTACGAAGAAATATCATCAAACGAGGAAATTTTCTCCGATGCTGATGATGCCGATCTGGCGGAGGTAAGTACTACATGGTTATCATCGTTTTTCAGCTTTGTTCTATACATGGTCCTGTCCCAAATAGAGCTCGGTGTGTCGCTCTTTTTACCGTTGTGGTCGACTATACCTTGTTGGCAGCGAAGTATGAAAGCCATTACCAGCAAACTTAGCTGCGCTGGTCATTGCCTGGATGGGGACCCCGAGACGGGCCACATCAATGGCTAGAGACATTGTCAGTTATGGCCCAGTCGCGCCCTCAATGACGCTCATGCATTCAAGCTATTGCCTTCAATGCATAGCTCCTTTTCCAACCCCCTCAACACTTGACAGCCCACTGACAGTGCTGGATTTATGCACCAATTTATCAGCTCCCGCTCGCAACGCGCAGCTACCTACCCCTCCCCCCAAACCATCGGTGAACGAAACTGCGGCAGCTACAACCACAGTACGACGAGTACGCGGTTATTACAGCTGACAATGATGATGATGATGATACCTTGTTCGTGCTAATCATGCCAATGCTGTCATCGTCTTCCATTTGAGCTGTGGGTCCTTCGCCACTGGGTTCGTCTTAAGTGTTGTTAACGACTGTCATTCCGATCTCTTGTTTTTCTTCACTCGATGTTTTCAGGAAGATCGTCATTCCACAGACCTATTCAGGGAAAATGATCCATACCTTAATCGCTGTTTTTGGCGCTTCAATCCATGGACAATGGCATCAAAGGGAGAAACTGGATCGGCAAATGAACGGCTTCGCATTCCAGATCCAACAATGACCTTGTTTCAGGTGAGTATGTTTTTGGGTCATTTGTGGTCCGTTGGTTTGAAATCCTGTACACAATGGAATACACCTCAAGCACGTGGCCATGCATGCCTGTTGATTTTCACCTTGGGATAGTAGAACGAAACGCGTCACCACAACGCTAGTAAGAAGCTTGTGGAGCAATAAGTTTTTGTATATGTCTTAGAGATTTCTTTTGTCGGACACTTGTGCACATCGGTCTGTGTGGCAATGCTGTAGAGTGCCCTCTCGACATAAAAAATACTTGCCAAGGTTTTCAATGGTATGTATGTTATGAGTTTATGACATGGCATTCTGTTCATCATGGAATTAGTCCCTTTGCTGGGGTCAAATAATAGAACGTGCCTGACGGGGAGCTTTCTTTAGGAGCCTCTCTTTGGAGGATTGCTGTGTCTGGTATCTGCTGAGCTTACCCTACAATCGTTTGTTTGTGCACAACTCAACCCAAGTATGAGCCACACAAAGCTCGTTAAGTTTACACTGACATTGCCTTGTTTTAAGGGTTGGTCTTTCCGTCCAATCCCGAACAGTCTGTATGAATATGGGGCCTCAGATATCAATCACTGTGAAATAATAGGCTGAGATTGCATATCAACTTAATCCTGGAAAGCGACGATGTCATCGTAAACCAGACTCACCTTCTTGTGTTTCAGTTTCATTGTTGGTTGTTAGGACGATCGGAACAGACTGACCTGGAACGATTGGAAGAGAAAGCAATGGCCAGTCCTGATGAGGACGCACAGGACATGACTCCAGCCCCATCGGCTGATGGTCCACCACTTTTGCCGCCACCACCGAGTGATATAAGCGTATGTGCGACTAGCGCCCAATATCTTCTATCCTTAATACAGCGATTCGGTCCAACTTTGAACGCCGCACTCCAGGAAGAGTACGTTGTACCGTGGTGTTTAGATCTCGTCGTGATAAGGTCTTTGTGAAACTTAGCCAATAGTTTTTTTCATCGATTCAATTGTTCTCATCCTGTCTCCAATGCATTCTCGAGTATCTGCCAGTATTTCTGCGCTTTAAATGGCCACCATGTGTAGGCTGCACGACAACGGCGTGGCTGAATTTTACCTTATGTCGGTCGCCATGATTCGTTTCAGACCTTATGGAGGATACTTCGTCTATCTCGTGTGCATTTCCCGAGGATTTCTTATGTCACTGTATGTTGATCGGTCACACGTGGCCACTTTGCTCCTGTGAACGAGGAGCTTAGGTAGCGTTACCCTTTGGAGAAATACATTGTAGATTCTTGTTAGTGCTCTACTTGCAACGAAATTAACTAAATAATCAGGACAGAACAAAGTTTGTTTCTTAAGAATGGTGATGATTACAATACTTAGGTGCACCTTAGTAAAACAAATGCAATGTCGAAGTGAAATGGTTTGAAAAGGTGACTAATCGTTGTGGTAACTCCTAAATTTTGCCCGGACACATGTATGGTGTTTTCTCTACAGTTTCTGGCTGCTTCACCTCGTTTGTCCGTGGTCGTAGTTTGGCATAACTGGTAAGAGTTTCTGAGTGGAAGTCCGAACACGGGTATAGCTGTTACAAGTGTTCCGTAGTTGTCCATGAAATTCGGGTGTCTTCCTGTCCTGTGCGCATATGTGTATGTGCTGGACCATGTTGCATGCCTATTTATTGTGCGCAATCTGAAGAAAGGGGTGGCCATTCTTGTTTGACAGTTGCACAAGCTTGAAAACGTTTTGAACTGATGTGATTGAAGGTCGTAAGCATGGCACGTAATGCAAATGGTAGCCTCATAAACAAAATGGGTGGGAACTTTTTAGTGTACATGCTGTCGGTCAAGGTTGCGAGTGGAATAGAATTTTATCACGTGATTTGCGTGAATGCCAAACAACTGAGTCGCAAGATTAACTGAGTGACAGCTACGTTCTTTTGGGGGCGGGAGGTAGAGAGCCCATGTTTCCTGTTCAGAGTAGAGCAGCGTTACTGCACAACCAGTTCCGACCCGTGAGATAGCAATCCAAATGTGAAGAGTCTTGCAGGTAAAATAACTGACATATCACATTCAATAGTTAATGTGTTTGCTCCTTCCGAAGCCGAACTGTGACCACTGCTATTCGAAAACGTTAACAGGAAGTCACGGATGTTAGTCAGGTGTCCAGTGCCCATTAAGGCTCTCTGCAAGGAAGACAGCTACCTTGCCCGTTGCTCATACCCAGCGAGAGCAAATCGTTTTCGATTTGCTAGGAACCTGGTGGGAAATAAACTTGAGTTACAAGCATTGTCGAACCGTCGGTTGTTCCATCAGTGGTCGGTTTCCTCTGTTTGGCATTCCTTTTTGCGTGGTTTTGCCTGTGGAACCAACCTACTCGTTTCTCTGACACTTTTTGTTCGTATTTTACTGGTGTTTTTTTCCTAAACCTAGTTGGGTGGAGGCAATGGAAAATTTAGAACAACATTTGGCCCCCGGTTTGGCGTTTCTCTACCAAAGTGACAAACAGTCGTTTCAAGGTTAGTTTCCTTTACCTGTTAGTTCTTACGACTGTATTTCTGCGTTTTCCCCATGTTGATTTCATCATTTTTACCGATGTAATCCACATATTCCAACTTGTACTCCTGTTCCAGTTGTCACCGAAACGCTGATAATCTGGGTTTACACAGGACTTGATCTGTCCACTGCCTTGAGGCAACTGAATAGTGCATGTATCGTTCGGCATTTGATGGCTGGAGTGAAATTGACTGGATTGGTCACAGGAACTATTTGTTCACAGGTTGCTTGGTCGCTCCTCTACCCCAGTCTACCCACTACGGTAAAGGGCACGGAATCACATCTCGATATCCTCCAAGTGAGTTCTTTTTTTTTGAAGAGCAACATACCACTTTGTTGAGGCGTTATGTTCTACTTTCCTCTGCCCTATTTTACTGTCTTCGATCACTCGTCACTGGTTCATTGAACTTTCGCGTCGTTCGACTAGTGGTTCCAAAGGCCTCATCATTCACCGTCTTCTGTTCTTTGTAGGTACAACACTTGCTGCTAAATCTTTTGGAGTCCCCTCTGATAACCACACCCTTGCGCCTCGTAATATGCCGAGCTCTGGATCAAACAACTCGCCTTTCGGTAGGTATGGATGCTTTCCTTGGACGAGAATGTCACGTACCCGCAGTGGATGGGAATTCGCCTCCGTCGAAGGTCACTGTGCCACTTGCAGAAGAGACTGTGATGGATGTCGCCGATCAGCAATCGAGAATAGATGCGCATCAGTTAGAGACGGTTGAAGGCATCCAACTTGCCTCGACTGCCGCACAGGAAAACAACCAAGTAACGGAAGCGGGTGATATAGTCAAAGAGAAGGGGGATACCGAGCAAGAACTCGAATCAGTAGGATGTGTGCCCTCGACAAATCGCACCCCTTATCAGCGGCTGGTTTTCCTTTTCAGCGCTAGCAGGGTGCGTCTTGTATTCTTGGTCCTTAACTTTACTCGTGGTCTCTTGCCTCAAACTGTATCAGTTCTTATATGTCCGATTTACATATGTCATGTGAATTCTTAAAAGCCTGTAGTCTCACTGACTTTTTTCTCCGCAGAACATTTGATTTTTGCTCTGCTGAGTGCGTCTTCTATAGCACCCTCTGACGCTGCCGTTTCCACTGTCGTATGTGAACTTTCGAACCCAGTTTATCGCGCCATAAAACCTAATGCGCGCAGGAGGAGCGGGAAGCATGCTATCCCAACCGTTTAGGATCGTATCTAAACCGATTTAACGGTATTTCCTTGTCCCTAGGTTAACCAATCAAAACACCCCACTTCACTCACCCGTTTCGTTAATAGTCCACATTTTTTGTTGGAATTCTCACCACTTCATGATCCTATTTGGTGGAGGATTCAGTCAATATATCCATCTTAGTGTGAGATTATGTGCGCTATGAATCGGTCAGGGCTCAGTGTACTGTCCTCAACTCCACTGTCCTAGATACTTAACTCTCTCATCCATCACAGTCCGATGGCTAAGTGTGTAGAAATGTATCTGTAAGGTAGATGAGATCAGGGCCTTCTGGACGATTGGCGGTGTAATGGAACACTACCGTCGCGCGTGTCCTGTTCCTAAGACCAGCGTTTGTTGGATAATGGTTATGTTAGTCACTCATGGATACAGCTGGAAAATACAGCCCAAAACCACTTCAAAATTCCAATATTTCTGTTACTCATCTGAAGTAAAGCTGTTCCCTTTTGCTTCATACCAGAACGCCCGAGTCACACACGCCTACCAGTGTCTGTTGAATAAAATCCACGCATATGAACTATTCCTGGAATTTCATGAACTGATCGAGACGTAAGTCTTTGTTTTTCGCAGCTTTTAATGTACACTTGTAATTGATAAGAGTGAAATTGATATACAATCGAGCTCGGTGGATTTGCAGAAACTAGTGGAGTTAATCTAGAAAAACCTTTTCGCTCATATAATAAACTCAAATCAGTATGGGTTCGCGACTAGGATAAGCTTCGTTCCTTGACAAACTTATGTGGGATGGGATCACATGCGACAGTCCTCTCAATCCGCCCTACCCGGTGGACACTGCTTACCCTCATCTCTTTCTTATCGGAGCAATCTCCCTTGGCAACTTCGAGCTCCTAGCCTTCTGCACAGTTTCAGTCGATGACGTAAGAGCAGTAATAGTTTTTTTGTTCTGTCATTTCATCGCAAATAATTGGCATAGGGGATACGTTTCACAAGTTGATTTAGCATCTATGCTTTCAATGGTTTTGTTGGACGCAATTGACAATACCTAAGTTGAATTCCCCTTGAACAGGATTATCCATTCAGGGGTTAAACTAATGACTTCAGAAGGAGCATTCTTACGCTCTCTTCGCTGAGTATGATTTTCGCTGCTGACTGCAGCTAACTCCCTCTCTTTTGTGGTAGATGTTTTAGAGGGTCGCCTGATACAATACCGAGATCTATCTGTACTCCACTTAGGTTATCTGCACAAAGGCCATCAATATCTTCTTCTGATAGAACTGTATATCGTTTGTATACTAGTACCTGCAAGAAACAGTTCCTTTCAAAACAGTGTCATTCGTTTGTAACTGGGACTCTAAAGTAAACCACATATCGAGGACATTCATCTCCATAGACCTGGCGACACTTCTAATGCACATCTGCGCATGCAGAGGTGTTCTGCGATCCTATGACTAAGTTGATTCGCACTTTGATTATGTTACAAAATACTGTAGACACGTTGATTTTGCTTGTGGGTAATGTGTACTCGATGTGGAGGCGGAAAATTCAAGTGTTCTTTTCAGTATTTTTCGGTTCATCACCGCTTTAGGTTACGCAACGCTGGATTGGAAGGCGACTCTCCCCAAGAGTGGTTCAAGCTGGAACATAAGCTTGCTTCTTATCTTAGCGAAATCGCCCATATACTTCAAAACGCTGAAGAAATATTGGTACGTCTTCTTTATGTTCCTTTTTTCTCACTTAGCATCTTGATTTTATGATGATGACCAAGTGCGTCGAAGGTTTCAGTTTTGCTACCACCTGCGCAGGCCGTGAGATTTATTTGTTTTCCACGCTCCACGGTCACCAAATGGACATGTTGGTTGCTCCATTTCCTTGAGTTCACAAGTTAAACGAGGTTCCGACGGTTTCATACGTGATAGTGTTTGGCTTTTCTTATCATTGGAATATTTCGCCTTGATGGACAAACGCAGAAACCGATATCAGCCCATCATATGTACTAGCCACGTGACTGGCAAGTGCGGTAAATAACAACAAGTAGTAATCGTTCAGCTGTGGTAGCCTTTTAGTGCGTAGCTATCTTGCAGCTCGGGGAGGCACGAGGGCCCAGGTATCGCCAGCTTGCCCAAGTCTAGACGGGAACAACCGAAACCAATTTGGTTTGAA
This sequence comes from Opisthorchis viverrini, assembly GCF_000715545.1. Classification (NCBI taxonomy): domain Eukaryota; kingdom Metazoa; phylum Platyhelminthes; class Trematoda; order Opisthorchiida; family Opisthorchiidae; genus Opisthorchis; species Opisthorchis viverrini. Next base: position 2,319,220 of record NW_008751666.1, read on the forward strand.
CCACTGACCTTCCGGTTATTAACCGTGCTTCCCAGTTGTTGAGCTATTTGTAGCCATTTAGAGTACAGTCAGTTTAATACTGTTGCCATTTATTGCAATGTCCTGATCCTTATGGTCCACGAACTTCCCTCGCTCGAATTCTTTCATCTTCATTCTTCACGTCTATGTACAATTCGCCTCAGGGTTTTCTGTGTTCACACTCCTACTCAGTTGTGCAATCTTCAGTTGCATTCTACTCTTTTAGGCCAATCCGCGAACAAGATTGCCGTGTCCAATACTGTTAGAAGAAGCAAAACGAGTCTGCCACGATCCATACCCAGATTTGTGTTCATTAATGGATAGCACGTACGTTTTTTATATTTGGTGTTTTTGCCTTGAGGATGATCGCTTCGAAATTCAACTCTTTTTTTTATCGGTGCGAGAACTTAGTCAACCCAACATCTTTTTATCTTGCGTTTAAAGTAACCAATAATGCTGTCTTTTTTCGTACTCAGCATGTTTAAGAAGCGCTGTTTTTTTTGCTTTAACCCTGAATTTGTGTTCCCTTGGTTTATGTGAATTATCTCGAGCATGTTCTTCCTAGAAGACAGCAAAGCTCGAATTGCCATCTTGAATAAACCAACGCAAGAAAACTGTCAGGGGACTGAGCTTTCAGATGGCTTTCCTCATTTTTTTCGATCTTGAAGGTTCTGATTTCCGCCAAGTCTTTTAATCTGGAATCATTATGTGACTGTGGAAGCATGTCTAGAAGGACGATGCGCAGAATCTTTCGCTCTAATTGGGTTTCATCTAGGAGTCGACCACGTGATATCCTCTGACAGCACCATGATCCCCACTGACCACAATCTGCTCGTGAACTACATGACTTATTGCGTTTTTTCGAGGATTGGTTTGAGGTTTTCTGTGGGCACTTAACTGGTGGCTCCCACTTTTTCCCATCATATTCATGCAGGATTTGATGTGCAACGACCTGTTACGATTGTGCACACGTACTATCACTGTTGTTTATGAACGGGTTCCGATGCGTAACGCCTGTATCATTTGTCATTCCTGATTTCGTTAACAAGTATACTTTACGAAGTGGGGCGTAAGCGAGCACTGAGTAATGAAACGCAGTTGGTGGAGATGTACTAAAACAGTGTTATCACTTAGTTCTACGACCGTCTATCAGTTATTTTCATTCTAACCTTATGCTGTTGAAAAATTCGGGAAGAATAACTTACTGTATGACTACGTGGTGAAAGCGAATGCAGTCGAATTAGGTACCGTTGGATCTGCGCGCTTTACTGGATCGGGCTCACTTGACTCAATTGCGCGTAGTTCGTTAGATGAGTAACAAGTGCCGGTGTTCAGCATGCTTTCAATTCTTATTTGGATCGCTTAGCTAAAGTTAGTCTACCGCTATGCTCTGCGTGTGTTCGGTAAGGTTCGTAGAGTATTTACTATAGTATTCATTCTTCATGACTATGTAGAAGTTAGGTATTAGTGTTACCACTGGCTTATTAGCGCCGTTGATGATGATGGCAATTTCGATTTGACCCGGAGCGCTTGGGTTCATTTGGACGTTCTCGTTGTTGCTGTACCTTGCGCTTATGCGCATCTGCGAACTGTCGCCGAGTTTGAGTGCATTCCTCATATACTACTGTTGATAGTTCCTTCTTAGAAGACATGGCTTGGCTGGCTGGAAAATTCAGTCGTGTGGAACCCGAACAGTCGGAACCTATGGACACTACCGGGCCCACGGAGCCTTCTACCACATCCTATCCCAGTGCGCCCGAACCGAACCTGTTCAGCTCTACCTGTCGCATTCATCGTTCTCAGGTCATCTGGTCTTGCTTCGAGAGACTTTTGTCCATCATGTTTTCTGAGGTGAACAGTCTACTTTTGTTCGCTTCTCGTCCAGAACCAACCACCCTTCTTCTGCATAGTCTGCTAACGGATGAGCCTCACTCAGTAGAACTTGACGGAACAGGACTGGAAGAAATGATCGTCGACAGACTGGTTCTTGGGCTAGAATTGGCGTATAAACTGGAAACTGTTCGCTATGTGGATTTGTTGATAGATTGCACACGAAAAAAGGGTGAGTTTCGTACATGTGTGCAAGGTCTCTATGGTTGCGTAGGTCGATGTGGAGATCTTGCGGTATCTTCGATATTTTTTGCGCCGTCATTTTTAAGAACGTTTTAGGTACGTAGTCTGATTTGTTATGAGTTTAGCATTTTATCTTTATTCGCAACACGCAGTCTGCTCCATGCCTACCACCCTATGTGATTTTTATTCCCTGGAGGTGTCACAGGTATGCTTTCAGTCGTGTCTCAGCTTTCTCTGCCGATGGAAGATCGTGTCAAATTGGAACCAACACTGAGGAGTGCCTTGTTCGGGTTGGCTCGGCTATGCACGTCCTCCTTGGGTTCCGTAACATTCGGACTGACCAACACGGAACTTGTGGAAACGGTCAAATCCATAATCAGTTCATCTGCTCCTGTTTGGGTTGCCGACGTGCTTACCATGGACGATTATTTCTCCCCTCTTCTTATGTTAGTTGAAGCGTTCGCTAATTCAGAAGCAAATTCCAGCACTTCGACCAGAGCTAAAAGTTCCGATAACCTAAAAGAAAACGAGTCCGCTGAAAAAAGTAAGCCTCGTTGCACAAGTGTTGACTTTTATTCGAGGGCAACGCAGCCACTCTAGTCGTGGCAACATGCGTTCTTGTCTGTTTATAATGATCCAGTTCTGCTTTTCGTTGACCTTTATTGCTCTTATTGTTATCATCATTCGTTCATCAGTATTACGATTACTACATCTACGGACCCGAATACATTGTGTTCGACCCACAGACCAGATAATATGCAACTGATTCACGAAGGATGCAGATTTTCAGAAGGATTCTCGTTGAGTCTTTAGTTAAGTTCGCTTTTACGTACGAGGCAGAAGGTTGGAGTGTATACTTCGTTCTCCGCTTTTCCCGGTTTATGTGTACTTATCCGGGACTTCCGGAACACTATTCTTCCAGTGGTTGCTGGCGAACTTCACATGTTCTCGTGCCATCAGTATGCGAATTTTAATAAACGGAACGATCTTGATAACTGAACACGAACATTTAGAATAGTAAGTATCTCTGTCAATGCCACCGCGTTATTCATGTATGGATTACAGTCAGCTGTTGCAACCCTAGGGCATGATATCGATCCCTCCGAAGAGATGCTTCTGTGAGGGAATCAGTGCGTGGCTTTTGTAACGATATCTGTTACTAAGTATGGTTATATTGTGTTAGCTGGAGATACCGATGCGCAGTTAAACTTGATCCTATACAAAATAGGCAAATCGTTCTGCTGTAACATCTTTTTGGTTTCCAGCTGCCATGCCACCCGAAGGAAGCATGATGCTTGGGATAGTGTTAGGTTGCCCAAGCCTAGATAGAAGAAGTCGAGATGCGGAGGTCGGGTTCGGACCATGGACCTTCCGGTCAGTAAATTCGTGCTCTAAGCACTGAGCTGTCTCGCCGAACTTGATCCTACATCGTTAGTAAACTGCAAGAAAAATCTGTAATTAACTGTCATAATCCCGTTAAGTGAATGAGTTCGAATTCCCTATGCAGGTACCTGTTCACCAAGACTGTTTAAAAATTGGTGGAATAACTTGACAGTATGTCTCCTATTTCCGTTCCCAAATGGACACCACCGGGTGCCAACCGTTTCTCTTGCGATGATTGCCTGGTGTACCGTGGATGTGTCGGTGATTCTCTGACATAGAAAATGTTTTTTCAACTTTCTGAATTCTTCTTTAGCTGCAGATGTCACGCCGAGTGCCCCCAGTGACCCAGTCCCCGCCGGCGGTATCCGAGCCACGCTTCGCCAGCTGATATTCAATCCTCTTGAGCTCTCTGTTCTGGTGAACACAATCGTTCTCACGGTGTTACGCCATAGCGACCGTATGGGCTATTTGGACCGTTATGGACCGCGATTGGCCCAGTTGGTAACGGGTAAGCTTTTTACACTGTATAAGTAAGGAGTTTGCTGCATAACCGTCGTGATTGCAGTATCCTTTCTAAACTGAAACCCGAAAATAAACTTGGGATTCTATAGATGCAGTACCTAAGTCGCTTGTTTATCCCATAACCACGTTTCAGTTTGGAGCTTTGATTGAAACTTACCCTCTTGTTATTCTGATCCGGCCTCTTCCTGGCTTGAGCTAAACCATTTTGGATATCCTTTTCTCTGTTTTTCTATACTGATTACTTCCTAGATAAGATCGAGAAAGCACCTTTCACTGTACAGGACGTCCAAACTATGGGGAAGATCACAACCATAAACCAAGAAACCTGTAAAGCGAAGAAAACTTGCAACACTAACGTGACTGAACTGAAAACGTCTAGGCTAAGAAATGACTTCCTCGGTGGATTGAAATGAAGTTTTGGATGATGGAGAAGGTAACAAATGGACGATTATAGCTCGGTCCTGAGGCGGAGGATAGACATTCCGAAGCAGCAGCCGGTTCCAAAGTGACCAGCAACAAAAACCGCAGTGCATGATTGATAAGTTGTTATAGAGTGATCGATGAGGGGCATCACTTCCTTCTCTATCCGGTCCAACGGGTCAGACATTTGGAGGAGTGCTACCCCAGAACTGCGAAGAAAACTCAAGCGTGGGACGAATTCGGACATTAAACGGTCGAAAAAGTTAACAAAAAAGTTAGCAACGGCAAAAAGGGGAATCCCAACAGCTAATATCCGTGTACCGGAACACATTACTGCGGTCAACAGGGAGAAACGCTGGGTTACAGATGGATAGTGATAACGTGTGTGAATGGTGAAATATCAGTGACCATGGAACAGTATGAATACATTTATTTTGGAATGAGTTGAAGTTCCTATGGTTTGCTTGTCCCTGTTGTATAACCTTGACATTATTGATGCCCCAGTGCAATGCTCATCAAGTCTATGAGTTGCTATCCATTGCAAATAAGTGCACAAACACCACTAAATGGTGTCAGCTGTGAATGCTCGGATTAGGGAAGGTGTGAACGAAGACAAATCAGTGATATAAAGATACTGGAGATCAGGGAAAGAATGAAAGCCTTAGGCACGTTCGCATTGATATTCAGTTACATTGCTCATGAATGCGTACTCTTGTTGACTATCCACGTAGAATAGGCCAGTAGGCGTTGAGCTCCCATCGTAGTTTAAAGATTATAGACTTGGCAACAATTGTGTGCAAGGAAATCGCCGAACTCGGCGAATAGATCTACGGTCACACGGAGACTGCTAGTCTTCCTGCCCTGTAGTTGAATGTACTCTTGAGCTCGATTGAGTTTGACCTCTTTGCTTAGCATAATTGATGAATCCGTAGCGTTCCTAATCGCTGCTACCCGGTGCCCTTTCTCAGTGGTTTGCTGCTTATGTGCTGTGGTATTTGTCCTGAATTCTGATTAGGTCTGCTTAGGCCCTGCGTCCCCTGCCAGAGCCTATACTATTACGTTCGTTTACCAAGCACAGTGGATTAGCCCCTTCCATTTCGCTATCATGATTTGTATGCTCTGTTTTCTGGTCAGCTATAAGAGGCTTTTATTTGCCATAGCTGGCAAATTTTCAGGCGAGCATTTTGACGGATTCGTAAAAGGGTAGCAATACCGAATATGTATAAAAATTCACCAGATTGGGTACGGTTTGCATGCTTAGATGATTTAATCCAAACTGGCTCGTGTGGAAGCATCTAAAAAATTTGCACCTAAAAGACTAAGTTGGTGTCTTGAGTCGAGCCAGAGTAGACACTGTGAAGTTGTTATAAACAGCGCTTCTGGTGTACACAAGTTTTCCGGCTACCCTTGAAAGGAAGAAGGCCTTCGCTGCGGGGTTACTTATTAGGAAATGCCAACTAACCGGTTACAGACCATTGAACAGGGAAGCGAAACTCTAATCTGCATCTTAGTTACAAAAACTGGACACCGATCTTCTCCCGAACGAGTCTTCTTGAACTTTCCTGGAGATTCATTGACTCCACTGATTCGTCGGTCAAATCCAAGCAAATGGTACAAAGTGGCTCCACGAATTCCGCAACAGATCTCCCTTTTTCAATAGACGCAAAGCGAAATTCTACGAACAACACATACTACTCGCGTGCCTCCCCATCAGTAGTATCACCGTTACACCCTTACTGGTGCCTTCACATGGCAGTTTCACTGATCTACGTGTAAAAAGTGAGAGGAATTGTGAATGATATTGTCGAGAAGAGACGAACAAGTTTTGATATATCAGTCTGTCAAGGTTTCAGCGAGGGATGTATTAGTTGAGGGGACTAGCCTCTGATGATAAAAAAGTCAATTTTTGGTAGTCCACAATAGCTAGTGGTGTACAGTACATCACTTTAAGTAGGGCGGCCGAAAGAATGAAGGGTTTGACTATGGAAAGAGGAATGTATGAAACAGGAGCCGTTCGACAAAGAATCCGGCCGATGGAACTTTGGCAATCCATCCCCTGCGTGACCATGCCAGAACAGGTTAGAGAATAATTCAACTCCGGCATATTTAGTGCATTTTACTTTCTATAGGGATAGCAATTGATTTTGGGTAGAGTGACGGTTGTAAATCATTCTTATGTAGGCCGTGCGGAAGGGCAAACGTAATGTATGCACACTTGCCCGATTCTGACTTGAGAACAGTGCTTTGAAACCAGGAGCAGACCTATGCATCTTGTTGGGACAGTTTGGAATCAGGGGCTGCTAAACAGACCAGACCAACTTTATTATAGTGGACATATATTTTACTAGAATATGCGAGTCGTCATGATGTAAAGTGTGAAGACGAAAGGTGACCGAAGAGTACACTGGGGCACATCGCGCATGATTGAAATCGTCAATCTTTTGCTATCAAAATAGCAAATAGCCAGTGCATGTTAGTTTCAGAAAGTTTTTGGAGGGTCAAAACCTAGGTAAATGAATATAAAGCACTTCTGAATTGTGTAAAACAAATCAGAACTTTTTCTTTTCGGCCGTCTGGTGTCTTAAGCAGGTAGAATCGTTCGTGTTTGAACCGTTTAGTTTGTTAGCCAATGGGTATATATCCTTCGAGACACCTAGCGAGGATGGAATGATAGCAATCACCCATTGGCAGTCCAAGCAGGACCAAAGTATGAGATAAGGTGGTATTTTGTGGAGTTACAAGATGACTTTGGTGTGGATGTCATTCTGGAAGTGTCTGGAGGCTAGCCGTCCCTAATAACCGAACGTCACACCATTTGGACGGATGTGTCACGTGCAGGATATGGACCAAACGAAAGCATGCCCTGATTGATCAGAGTGCCAGCCAATCCGGATGGAGCATCTTTAATTCGACGCTCCTCCCCCCCTCACTGAGATTCTATCCTGACCTTGTGGAACGTTTTCTGATTACCCCACAAATACAGTTGTAATAACTTTCCTTTGTCTCCACAAAGGCTGTCTAGGGCAGGTACTTCAGTCGCGGAAAACACCCAGAACCATCAACTGCGGTGGCTAGATATCCGGAGGCCAACCGTCCCTAATAACCGAACATCACATCATATGGACGAACGTGTCACGTGCAGGATATGGACCAAACGAAAGCATGCCCTGATTGATCAGAGTGCCAGCCAATCCGGATGGAGCATCTTTGACTCGACGCTCCTCCCCCCCTCACTGAGATTCTATCCTGACCTTGTGGAACGTTTTCTGATTACCCCACAAATACAGTTGTAATAACTTTCCTTTGTCTCCACAAAGGGCTGTCTAGCGCTACCGTGCCTTTTGATATACCATAGTAGGCGGAACAGGAAGCCAAGGGACTGATGCAGGGTTGAACAACCGTATCAGCAAGACACAACAGGAAGTTTTCTTTCTTTTGATATATTACTCTCCACGGGTCCAGTTAAAGAGATGGCGGGTGGGGACAGTGCTTTGAGGTTAAGTGAAGCACATTATCAGGTCCGCTAGTCTTATTTGCGGAGATTTTTCTGTTCATCTTACATTTCGTTGATGCCCATAGATATTATTTGTGCATCTGTGAGTGAAAGCAATTTAGACATCGCTAACTTTGCTGGTTTTGGCAACAAGCAAGTGATTTAACTGATTGATGTCCCCCATCAAAGACCTCTTTTTATTGACCTAGGAGAGTTTTTGTCACCCTATGGATGTTCTTACTGTTTAACTGCAAGATGAAATCCGCACAAAATCTCAGCGTTAATTAGAAGAGTACAATACTTCCCACCATACTTGTAGGGGAATTTAAATGCGAAAAACCGTGTACAAAGCTGACTTCGAAATTTCATCACCACCAAAGATTTACGTCGATGAGTTCATTTTTTGTCTGGTGGATCCGCACCAGCAATAAATTCTCATGAAGGGCGAGGAGGTTTAAGGCCGTTTGGTGTACGGCTGCTCAAACTGGACTCTTTTGTAGGTATTCCTAAAGCGCTATTGCGAATTTTCCCAGTTATAAGGTGTCGCAGGTCAGGTTAGATCTCGCGTTCAGTGGATAAACTATAAGAGAACGGAATTCTCTCGCACTTCCCTTCCGAAGTGTCATTTGCCATCCTGCACGATGTTGTTCTTTTGTATCACTTTGGCTTTGAAAAAGCTTCACGCCAGGTCTCAGAATCCCGTCCAGTACCAAATACCAAATGACAGCAATGGAACGCTTCGCGTATTTATCGTGAATTCTATCGTACCGGTTATTTCGGTGATGGTGATCAAGTAGTCGTGTTTGGACGGCATTCAGTTCAACAATGAATGTTGAATAAGAACACAGGGAGTCCAGTTAAAAACCCTCAGACAGCTGACATCTGCACTCGGAGGTATAAAGTCCTTAGTTTTTGTCAGGTAATAACCCACTTTCTAAGTATTCAACAATGAATGTTGAATAAGAACACAGAGAGTCCAGTTAAAAACTCTCAGACAGCTAACATCTGCACTCGAAGGTATAAAGTCCCTAGTTTTTGTCTGGTAATAACCCACTTTCTAAGTGTATGGTTCAAACCAATCTAGTGCGTTCGTTTTCGTTTACCACGCAGCTGAACATCTGTGGGAAGAACATCTGGACGAATCCGCTGCTTTAAACGCGCTGACGCGCTTAGAATCTTTCAGTCGCTCAGCTGCCCCTCTGCTCCGTTGGCTGCGAGATTGCCCCACGCGCCCGGCCGCAATGAATTTGATCACAATGTGTGACGCACAACTGCTGTCTGCAGACGCCTTCATTTGGTTTCTGAACCAGTTGAAGCCGGTGATAACCGAACTAGAAGAGGCTTTGGACAGTTTATTGGGCCTCGAGGTGGCGGATGATTTGGTGAATGCTGCTGGATCGATTACTTCTAGTTCCGCTGGTCGAAAGCAGCTGCCCAATCAGGGGATTGTAGCAGGACGTAGTTTACCACCGGCTGGCTTGCTTCTTCTACGCGTCATCCGAGCTCATGTATGTGGATCACCACCGAGTAAAGATGTCCTACCGTGTACTGCCCGTCCGGAACAGCAGGTGGTGTTGGGTCGCAACTTGGCCTTGATTGAACTTTTCAGTGCCAACGGATTGCACAAGCTGTCTTCTCTGTTGCAGGTTAGTAACATGACATATTTTTATTCTATGAGTACGTCCTCCAATTTTCTGGCTGCCGTTATCAAAGTTACAGCGAGCTCCAAATACAATACAATGATTCCCCTGGTGTAGCACACTTTCAGAACTTGTCCACTGTCATTTAAAATACGTAGACAGAAGGAAACATTTCAAGCAGTTCCATGGCCAGGACACTACCTTATGGTGCTCTTCGTAGAATAAGCTTAAAAGGATTTTTCTCCAGGCTCTAAAATCAGTATTTTTTCGTTCTTTGCCTTTTACCGGGCTGAAAAAGAGAATGAAATCAGACAAAAGAGAATCATATAAGTTCATCAACGTGGTTAATCTTGTCCGGCTACACTTTTCTGCTGGTTCATAGGTGTCTTATTCTGTTTAAGGTACCATTAAACCCTAATTGGCACAGTTTCCAGCACCAGTGGCTCTTTCGAAATGTCACCGCGAACGAGCTTTTCCAGGGGTAAGCGGCCTACAGGTCGAGCAAATATGTGTATCTGTTTCGATTTATGATGTTAGCGAAACCTGTGTACATGAAGAAACGCAGCATGTGGAAAAAATACCTCATCAGTGTCGCTGTGCACTTGACATCAGCCGGGCAATATAATCATTAGAGTTCGCATAGAGACCCTTATATTCGAAGTATGTAACAGGTAAACGCCCACGTTTCTCTAAATCGTCAGTCTATGAGGCTGAAAGAATAATCTTATACATTAGCACAAATCCGGATGTCGGCACGGTACATCCTCACATTCGGATGTGTCATGTCATTCTACAGTTCCTTTCATCTGGAATATAGCTTGTACTTCAGTCGTTTTGTGCCGAATTCATGCAAGCATTATGGTTGGGTTACACAAAACGACTAGTTCGGCATGCAGTGCTGCACTGAAAGTTACCAAATATTGAGACTGTTTCCCAAAATCGTTGGTTTGTTATTGTTGGTGCAATAAACTGGCTAAAGATTAAGTGGGGACATCCTGATACATCTTGGTATTGTTTCGACAGTTGTGGCGTTCTCACAAAAAACATGGTGCTACGTGCAATTTCCAACCGACTGCATGTTTATTTAAAAAGTCTATGTAAACGATGGTAAACAGCTAGCGACTATCAGAATATGCAGAACATACAGAGACTGCATCCATTTGTTGCTGGACATATCGCCTCTGGCAACAACAGCTGTTATCCAAAAAGATTTTCCTCAAACACTGGACAGTTAGGCCTTTGAAAAAAACCAGGTGATTTGCGTCTTTCAAATCAAATATGTGTAAGGTAATGAATTTCAGAGCGGTATCCGGACCTTATTTTCCTAACTGTGATTGCATGGGAATCTTGCTCACATTAGCAAACACAAGGTATACGCCGCACTGCAAAAGAAACTTGTTTACCATTATACCTGATTGTTGTGACGTTTTTATGTAAAATCATGTGAGTACAGCGAAAAGTAATCTTTTTAAACCACATTCTGATAGTTCTCTCATTTGGTTGTCTGGCACAATAGTGTACTATCGGTAGAAATCCCCAGCTGAGCTTGATCTCATTTCCTCTTCCGAAAGGAGCACATCATAATGAGCGCGGTTTTTAATGGTCCGTGTATCATTACAGACGTGCTGTTACAAACATATTATTATTATCATATTATTATCATTTCAATCCATGTGTAATCAACATCTGTCGGTTTCTAGTGAAAAAGCTAAATCCCTTCGTTAGGTCGAGCTAAAACTTTCTCAGGGGGCTATCCTACCATGAAACGCAACAGTGGAATGTGTCCGCAACGCCAGTGATAAAATTTGCTATCGAGAAACCTCTCCTGTGTTTATGAACTGATTCTGGGATCTGTCAGGCTATCGGTGGCTGGATTTGTCCGTGCTTACTCGTCGGGCGATAAGCTTTCAAGAAGACCACTCTATTGGGAGTTCTAAACAGTATTCCCTGTCAGACTCTCCGCTGAGAACAGACAGCTCTCAGCGAGGTCAAATATTCCCGTATACTGCAATGCCGAATAGCTGTATTCACTGTTCGTCCACTGATACCTTTCGCCTTCTTTCCGATCTCCTGTTATATTCATTGTACCTCTTGCCCCATCTTGCAGAAGCTGAGTGAATACTTTCTGCTGCAATGTCAAGCTCTCGTTTGTCAAGCGTCATGCTCGTTGGATTTGCTCGGTATCAGCACACTGAACTCAAATATCAGCCTCGTTTTTGGTATGCTTGAAGCGGCAGTCCACTTGGTCTCACAACTCCTCATTACGATACTACGTGTACGTGAAGAGGACTTTAGAGACATGACACCCGTCCGACCATTGTGCCACGCCTATGCCACCACGATTTATGCTGTTGCTCCTCCTGGACCAGCAGCGAATCAGCTGAGAAGAGTAAGTTCTGGTATCACCATACTTAATTCTATTCGGCTGTTTCGTTGCCTTTTTGCACTCAGTCCCTTTTTCAAGGCAATGTCGAGCGACTTTTGTCGGTTCTGCGGTAACTAAACAATCTATCGATCTCACTCGTTATCCCTTACCAATTATTCTAATTCCCAGAAGTCCTTACTGTATTGTTCCCTTGGGGACCATTTGAGCTACACAGAATTTTCCTTCAGAACACAGTCCACAGCACCGTTCTGGGTCACTGAGGTGCTAGTTCGCTCGCCAAGGGCAGACATCATGGTTCACCCAGTTTTACTTGTGCGGTGTCATGTTATACAGTTTGCCTTATGAACACTGCAGCTAATCTCTCTCTCTCTGACCGAAGGTCAGAGACAAATGTAAGTTCTATTTATTCAGCTGTTCTACCTTAAATGATGTAAAATGTCCGATCGCACTCACGCAAACGCCCGGACACAATTAAACTCTCATTAATCTAGTACGAAAGACGCGCTGCGGAAGAGCTTATATCCCCCTCCCATGACGTGGCACCGTTTAAGCAAACATTTCACTATCCAACATTGGGGCGCTGCACCATGAAACCAAGCAGAGTCAATTTTATGCAATATCTTAGCTTTAGGAAAGCATCTTTGTCGTCATATCCTCACAGGCACGCCCAGTGCGCTTTTCGTTCAATTCAACACCTTCACTTTTAGTGCCAATCAACCCTTATTTAGGCTTGCTTTTCCATCTAACTATTAATTACCTTCTCCACAGGCTCGTACCACTTCGTTATGGTTATTTTGTGAACCACTATGTCCGTTCTGTTCTTCTATCTTGTGCTAGTTACGGAAAACCGCTGTCGCTGGGCTCTTGGCCTACGGAGCAGGTAGTATGCCGGCGAACCTATCTGTAAAAGGTGAGCTTTTTGATGTATCTCTCTTTAGCACCGTAGTAACTTCTGGGTAATCTCCCATGTGGATGCAAAGCCATTGCTTCTTCTTCTAGGATCATGATCCTGTTATCTTGGAGGTTTTCCATTCTCAGAAAGCTTTGTCTTTTTTTCGAATTTTCCCTCTTACTCTCATCTCTAGATATTGAAAAATCCCCGTGGGTTTCGGTCTGTCGCGAAGTAATTTCCTTTACAATCGCGGCACCCCTATACTACCTTCCTGGATTGAAACTTTTGCTTGAGCTATTGCCTTTGCCGCTCCCTATTTACACAATCGAGCCCTTGGATGATGCAAATCAGAAAAAGGTAAGAACTCGCCAAGATGATGTTGCTTGGATACCTTGCTTCAGCGTAGCATTACTTCCTGACTGACCGTATTCCTGTTTTTGGCCCTCTGATAATGACAACCAGTTGCGGTCGGCACGTGATCAGTGGTCCGTTTACCTCATTGGATTGGCTCCGGAGCTGACAGGTCTTGTGGAGTTGTTGGGTGGTACTGATCCGACTCAGTCGAACCCACTCTACACTGCTCTTCAACAACTAATCACACGTTTGGCCGATCTCGGTTACCCGTGTGCTACATTTTTGGCTACATCTTGTTTGGATTCTCTGTTTGCCGTAAGTCCGCTTTTAATGAACTGGTATACCTTCAACTTGGTGGATCCGTCTAAAATACGACCCTCAGTAGTGAGCCTTTCAAAGTTGGTCTATTTCATAGCATCGGCCGTGACCATGAGAGGAGATCATCCTGGGAAAAACCAAATATCTCCGTTCCCTATAATATGTCTATGAGATTACGGAAGTGTCCGGTTGCATTACTTGTAGGGTACCTATAATTCTGTACTAAACTGTCCCTATCAACTTGGTTTTGCTCCCGTTATCGATCGATCATTAATTCTAGCCATTACCAACTTCGCCGTTTCCAAATTCCCTTACCGTAAACTATCCATCCACTCCCAGGTTCTGAATATTTACTGCCTTTTAGAATGGCAGTTTTTCAGCTAAGGACGCACCGGGTATAGTTTCAAATTTTGATGGAGGAAAACTTCCTTCACTGGCGCTCCACAGTAGTTCCTCTAGTGATCATGTCAACCAACTTTCACTCAAATGGCCTTATCTGCGTTTATCAGCTGAACCGATAGGCAATATTTATGTCCGATTGTTTTTAGTTGGCGAAATGATAGGAGGATTACTGCGTTGCAAATATTCGTTTAAAAAGATTGTGACCAGAGCTTGCACTGCATCTTGTTTGTCTCCTAACTAGACTTGCTTTTGGACGATCAACTGATCGTTAAAAAATGTCCCGACTGGTGTTTTCTTTTGACTTTGATAACAGCAGGAAGGCGTCGCTTGTTGGAAGAGTCGATCGTTTTTTTTTCATGTTTATATCGTAAACTGTTTCTCCCTCTAACCGTTCATTTGCTTCTGTCCTAGGTTTGGGATGAGTTGACCGAAGAGCAACGCAAACTGCCCAGTTCGGCGGCTGTTGCAGATGGTTCGAATGCTGAAGACTCAGACAAAGCAAGGTTGGTAGTCTTGTATGCCTCTGCTTCCTACCCATAGTGAGGTACAACGTATTCATTTGGGAATACTGTTTTAAATTCCATCTGCGAAAATGTGGTTCGAGATGGTAATCGGGTTGTCTGTTACCATTGTTTTCTGGTCGTCATCAGCTGTGAAAACCGCGTACTTGCCGGACAGTGGTTGTAGCTTCCATAATTTCGTCCACCGATGATTTGGAAGGTACGTTGGATAGCTAGGCGTTCGAGGTAGTAGCTGATATAATTGATGCGTAAGTACAGGGTTGTCAGTGGACTTTTCGGAAGATTGAAAGGGGAGCTATGAGTTTAAGGTAATAGCTGGGGTGCACGAGTGTCATTAAGGGCGCGACTGGGCCGTGTCTCTAACCATTCATGTGTCCCATCTCGGGGGACGGAAATGACCAGCGCAGCTGAGTTTGCTGGTAATTGCTTCCATGCTTCGCTGCCAAGTCATTGACTCTGACTCGTTTCCACCCTTCACCTGGTTGTGCGGAAGGAGCCTTTCGAACAAGTACGTCAACATGTCAAGCCAGCGCAACCTATGGAGTGTGATCGGTTCATCTATCCTCGGCGAGCTATTTCTTCCGAAAACGATCCGATGTACTTCAGCATTGCTGGTCCTTTGTTGCCACCAGACTCGAGGAATGCTCCCAAGACATCAGTCGCCAAACACTGAAAGTATGTTGACGTCATCGGACGCAGTGGTTAGGTTTCTGACCCGTACAATGATATGTAGCGTACCGCAGTACTGTAAACTGGAGCTTTGTCGCATAAGCTAATGTCACGCCTATGCCGCAGGTGAAGTGAGTTCATGAAAGCTGCTCTAGTCTTCCCAATCCTGATGGCAATATCACCTTTCGCTGTACCACCGGTACTGATGCAGCCGCCCAGGTAGGTAAATTCGTTTTCTATCTCAGTTGGCTCGCTCGCAAGCGTGGGGTTATGGATCGGTCCCACCCAGTTCTGCAGATGAGAAGCGCATGCCAAACCGTGAGGGAGTATTATTTAGATTATTTTATATTGTTTGCATTCTGAGGGCGTCAAGTCCAGAAAGAGTTATGTCGTCTGCATATTCTGTGTCTGTGAGCCAGCGCCCCGGGAGCGCTTCTACTCCGCAGGTATTAGAGGCTTATAGTGAGCCTTCTTTACTGGTACCAGTGACGAAGGTGAAGGAGGACGGCCTTGCCTAATGTGGTGAACTCCAGCAAGAGCTCCTCGTAGACCTTCACTCATCTGTGTGAGTTGGCGTGTAGCTCCATAGACACTGTCATAGTGCTTGATGGTCCACAGAGTCAAAGCCAACCTTCCAGTCAAGCAAGGAAACTGTGTTGCCTTCCAAGAATCTGTCGCAGGGTGATAGTGTATTCGACGCAGGACGAAACGCAGCTTGGTTTTTGGGGATCTCTCTCCCTGTTTTCAGTCCACCTTCGAAGGATAAGATCAAGGAACACCTTCGATGCCGCGGCTACCAAGCTGATGTCACGGTGGTATTCACACAGTGCACGCGTACCATTTTTAAAGATAGGAGTAACTGTCGACATGTGTCATTCTGCGGTTAGTTTTTCTTCATTCCGTATTGCACCAGTTAACTTTGTTAGGTGGACCAGGGATTCTCTGCCTTCTTTCAAGGGGGATGGATACAGACTGCCTGGTCCTGGTGCCTTCTCACGTTCCAGTACGGATACTTTGTACTTTATTTCTTCTTCCGACAGGTGACTAAGGTTTAGATTCCATTCGCCTCCATGGACTTTCTCCATAGGCTGTGTTGCGGTAAGCCAGCCAAACTTTAGAGTCACTCGATATTTATGTGAGTGAAATAATGGGGCGTCTTTTCCATTTATCGTTTTACTGACCGTTGCCAGCCGATCGTTCGAGATGATATAGGGCACGGCTGTTTCCGGTAGAAAAACCCTCCTCCATCTCCCGAGCGTTCGATGTCCACCAGAGCTCTCGGTCCTTTCTTAGGTTCTTCATTATTTGGTGTTTGAAGAATTTGCGTGCGTTGTCGTGCTCGTTGCGTGCTCGTATGGATTTTGTGGCATCACCCATGACTAGCGAGCGATCTTGACTATATCTAGTAGTCATTTGATTGTATCTGAGATGTCGGACAGACGGCACTGGACGCCGCTAGCATAGTTCGTTTTACATTTTAGCATGCTTCATCCACGTGTTCGCTAGCAGTGCATCGTAGGATTACTGCAAGGGGTTGCTGAGCTTGTTCAGATGGATATTGTTGAACTACGGTATTCTTTGGAAGATGGTGGATGGGCATACTTCTTGTTGACTTGCAAGGACTTGAAGGGAAACGAGCCGTCAGACGTATGCGCACCATGACGTGACCGGAATCAAGTTGTTTGCCCCAATAGGAACGGAAGTCTTCAATTGTGGCTCTTCACCGGTGGTTGATGGCCACGTGACCCACGATTGACTTGCATTTGGTGGCCGCCAGGCTGCGCAATGCGAACGTTTATGCTTAAAGTTCGCACTGGTCAAAAACAGTTCATGAACAGTACATGACTGCAGTAGTTGCTCTCCGTTATCCGTGCGTTGAGCATTGACTCCAAACCAACCGCTCAGATGCGATTCCAATCTGTTCAGGCAACCGCTTGAACCACCATGTCAGAGCTTCTTGCTCGACGAATAGGCCATCATAGCTCTCAATAGAAAGTGTACTTCTTGACGTCGGAACTGCAGCCCGTTGGGGCATAAGCCTACCCTACGAACAAGCACCGTTTTTATTTTGAGAGGCATTGGGCTCGATTGAACTGGATAACCGGACGGCGCAAAGACCACTGTTCACTGGGATCCAATCCAGCAAAGCGCGTTCATTTCCGGGGCTGAGTGCGACTTCCACACCATATATTCCACGAGTCTTCGCACTCATCTATCAAAGTGACTCTTGAACTGAAGAGTCGTGGTGTGCACATTCGTGAGACTCTAAGGAGAACCTCGAACTTTTTGTCAACGCCAGAAAATCACCACCGTCGTACATTTCCACAACCTATCATAGCACAGTTCGTCGACTTTCGTGCCGCGTGCGACTTCTAACCAAGAACCACTATGGGCAATCTTTCTAGCCGATCGTGTGCCCACAGAACTCGTTGTCGTTAAGACTAGTTTGATAATACTGTGTCCCCTCTAACGCGAGGCTGCCCATTTTTACCAGTGCTCCGATTAAGGCTTCAAACTTGAATAGCACACTTAGGGTACACCAATGACGCCTTGTTGGCACCATTTCGGAAGGACCAAGCAGTCTCACTCACTATGCGATACGCGTATTACTAGAGATCAACACAGCGACGTTCAAGTGTATCTCTATGCGTACTGACGTGTATAAGCGATCTCTCAGAAATAGCCGTAGGGAGATAGAAGGATCCCAATTTACGCCTTCGAAGCGTTCTTACACAGTTCCTCAACGCTTCACTTGGCAGAAAGGTATGAAGGAGATTAAGAAAGGTCTGATCGCTGTCAGTGTTACTCCCCTTCTGGGATGAGGACCCCGTGATCCCCAGTGCGCCTGGTTGGAGACGCTGCAAGATATGGCTACTTATCGATATCATTGGTGTTCTTGCTCTCATTTACTATCCAGATTTATTGAATGAATGTCTGGAAGTATAGGCATCTCGGAACGCACACATTGCGCTTCCTTGCTCTTTCGCGCTTTTTATTTGTGTTCGCTTTTCCCCTATCTGTGCCCATTGGAAATTTCACTGAGATGCATCGTGTTTGAACTATCTTTTTTCAAATTTGTAATGTGCGTGTCTCTCCGGTGCGGGTATTTTATCTTTCAACAATTAATGTTCTTCTCCCCCAATTTCCCCAGCAATCCCGCTCGCTTGGAAACCAGCACCACCACAGTATCAGCATCAATAGGCGAGTCCAGTTTATCCGCAGCGACAACCGATAACTCACAGACAACAGTGACAGTAGGAACTCCAAGTGCTCGGCTAATGCTCCATTCGGTCGTCCGTAGCGAGACGGATATCAATGTCGAATTATCTGCAAGTACCGACTCCATGACCCTGACAACCGGTGTGCAACCAAGCTCGTGCAAATTCACTGACCTGGATGATCCTAGTGAACTCGCATCAGCCTTGTCCCTGCTTTATGCAAACCTTCAGGTTCCCGCTTGTCGCTTCGCTTTGCTTTATTTGTTGCGTCAGAGGTAGGTGTCCTCCTGTATTTGTTGCATATTAGGCCTTACCATTTTGGATGCATCAGGACGCTCCCATAACCTAGGTTAACTTACGGACCAGGAAACTTCGTTTGTGGACCTCCTGCAGGTACACAAACAGATTACTTTCAGTAGACCCCATAATGCACAGAAACATGCGTAAGAAGTAGTTTATCCCGGTGTTTTTTAAACCGATATACTGTTCTCCTAAAACGAATAGGTGCTTATCGTTTTCGATTCCAACTGGCGTGCCTAATAGCCTACTTTTGGAAGCCCTAATCAGAATTTAGAAGTTGTTCGGCATTCTTCCATTTCACTCGCTTTCTAGCTGGCCAATATTGGTAATTTCAGGAAATACAGACTCATCAGCTGTTTTCAAAATTCTTATACTACAACGAAGTACTTAGCTTACCGATTTTTCCTAAAACTGTCAGTGGCTCAACATAGTGACTATTCCTAGACGCAAGTGTTTAATTGACCTATGGGATTAGAGATGACTGGGTGCTAATCATCTTGTGTTGAATATCGCTCGACGGTTGATGTGGTATGAAAACACAGAAACCGTCGCACGAAGATCAACTCCAGTCTTTTTGAGGCAGTTTGTAGACCTACTACCTCAAGAATTTCATTTTCGTAAGCTCGTTCAACATTTTTTGTTAACATAGCTGCGCACCACGTGACTTATCCACGCGCGGATCGAAACCCATTGAAGAAAGCCAACAGAAGCTGGAACGTATCCGAAAGAGTCAACTACTAATGCTGGCCGAGAGTATACTTTCCGTTTGTTCGGAGAAAGCTCAATATGTCCGTGTCCAGATGTTGTTGCTGGTGAGTTCTGTTCTTTCCGTTTCTACTACCGTGACGGTTTTGGGGCTCAGTCTAGCAGATCCAGATTTGTGCGTAAGTTCTGGAACCGATAGAAAATGAAAATTCAGTAGTCTCTATCTAGATGGTTATTATTGTGGATTTATCGGAAACTAAAATTGGCTTCTCTCTAACTTTTCAGAAATGCCTGGCATTACTGGTTAGTCCCAGTCTCGCTTTGAATGGATTTACCAACAGTGGGGACGAGCATCTACTATGGGACGGACATCCCCAAGTCTGCAATGAAGTTAAACTGGTTGAAGGTCTGCCGGATAATGCTTTCTGTCAAGAGCTTATTACCATACTAGTCAAGCATGTCATCACTCCAGAACGTGATATGACCACCCTACCAGCCGCTCTATTACCCCTTTTGCTTTTAAGTCAGCACGACTCCGGTTTCCTCTTGGTTCAAAGGTGAGTGTGTTCTTTATCGCTGTCCTAAATCACTGAGTGGTGGGAATCAGAGCTGTGGAATCGGCCATCCTCCTGAGATATGTAGCACTGTTAGTTCCCAGATTATTTCTAATTAGGCGTATGGTACACAGCCTGCTTTTTTGCTGCATTTGTAAGCTATTTTACTGACCTGGCCATAGTTTTTCTCTAGGTATGTGTCGTGTGTTGGTTGGCTGACGAGCTGTTTGTTAATTTATCGAGTCTTTACTGTTGCTTTGTTTATTCGGAACACGGTCGATGACAGACCAAACACGCAGTGTTCGTTTTCATCGATTTCCACCCTATTGGAGACTCACTAGGTTCTCCTCAGCGTATAGTACAACTGTTCCCATTAATTTCCTGATCACGATTTCCTGCTTCCCCACACCTTCGGAAGCGGCAGCGTAGTATGAGCTAGTCTTCTGTACAACCACAATAATCCTACTTTATTCATTCATAACACTTTCCCGTTTGTCTTGACAGCGCCCTCGATAGCCCTGTTGCCCAGTTAGATGGGCAACATTTGTTCGCCAACATGGTCCAGCGAGTAAATGATTGTTTCAGCGCAGAGAATCCCGACTGTCAAGCCACCCTTGCTGGTTGTCTTTCGCTACTACAGTCCCTACTTATCGGTCGAACCACGCTTCCCCTTACTTTTTCTTCCGAATCGAATGGGATAGAAATGACCCATATGATGGACAAACTTCGTCGACTGCACATATCTGGTGCTCGTGTGAGGGATTGGCTGGGTTGGTCGAGTGGTGGAGACGAAGGCAAACCCGTGCGAGACTTACATGCACTTTTGGAGGTTGGTTTTTGCGTTTGATGTATAGAAAACCCTATTTTTTCGCGAACTGTTATCGTCCCCAGTCTCGAAGTCAACTATACGTCCCCTCATCGAGACGACCCCCTTTTCTAACGGTGCCTAGTTTATACACATTGCCCCCCTTAAAAACTTCATTGTTTGGTGATGGAGCAGCTGCATGTGGTGATGTGTTGTTAGTTGCATGTCTAAATATCATACCTTGTTGTTTGGATCTGTTGTTCAACTAGGCCCAACAAAGAGGACATTTCATATTATTGTGTAATGGGCATACGCCCGTACCCTGACTTGGTTTCGGCCAGCCGATGCGTACCACTCGGCAAAACTGCGGGTGTTCAGCTAACTACTCGAACCCATGTCAGTAGTTGACATTATATCACTCGAAATGTTGCAGCCATGGGCACTTCCGCAAAGTTGTGCACGGTCAATTTAGGTTCGACAAAATGTAAGTTCAGCGCTTAGAATGAACGGCAAACTGGGAGTGAGTTGTATACCACGACAGGATGCCTCTTCAGGGAGATGTCTTCTGAGCCCTCGCTGGTATCACAGAACGAGAGGCGAATATGTTCTCAGGATACCTGAATATCCTCAAGGTCCTAATCGCTGGCTACTTTGCCCATTTTGAGGAAATAGTTGGTAGCGTGAGTCTTTCCAAGCGTAGTTTGGTTGTGAGAACGAACCAATCATTACGCACGGGTAATTAAACTAGATCATGTGCGCGTTATATCATTCGCCACAGTCGAGTTTACTGTCCAATGATCAACTTGCCTAATCGAACAGTTAAAAAGTTAACATTACACAGAACTCTCTGTTTAGGAGAAATATCATTCTAGGGTATTCGAGTAGCTTGCTATTTCGACGTGGTCGGAAGGCTATGTAAATTTCATTTTCTATAAAAACTTTCAATTTGGATTACGCATGATCGATAACGCTATTCATTTCGGACAAATGACTGATAAGCTTGCCGAATTCCCGGGTAGAGGTTTTCTCTCGTGTCGGTCTTTATTATCCTGCCAGTCTGATCTTCGTTCCATCGTTTATTGAACTGTGGACTTGATGCTCGGTGATGGCTTGCGATGCACGCGTACGTAGTTTTTAAGCTCCATGTTCTATTCCGCCAAGACTCACACCGCTGTGCACAATTTCCATTGCACATATCTACCTACTACCATAGGCCCGATTAAAAAGGTGTGTGTTGTATTTAATTAGAGAATGACGATCATTCGTCATATTTTAACTTGTTGTGAATGGGGAATACCCCCTCGAATTCGCTTCATTTTCGGGTTATCTGAGGTGACGGCGTTGATTGAGCTCCCACACATTTATGATTTGTTCTTTCTTTTTTCTGTCTGATTATGAACATAAATTTATTCGAATTCAGTTGCTGCAAGGTTTCGTTAGCATGGAAAATGCTATGGAGTTGAATGTTTATAGCTTAGGCCATTCAGTTGATGGTCGGCTTGGTCGCTGAGCTCGGCAGGTTTGCTGCGAATGTTTGATCATCCATCGAGATGACATTATCAGTGTGTTATTGTGACGCAGAGCGGAGCTGTATGGTGCGCAGCAGGTCGTCCATTTATAGTGCCAAGCAAGTTTGGAGTGACGATAACTGTTCCCATTTCCGAGCCGCTGATCAGATAAAGGTTATTTTTCTGCGCCGTGTTGTGATCAAATGTCCCGTAACCGATCGTTCATTGTTCCGCCGTTTCCAAAAAAGGTCCTCGAAAGTGGCCCCACGTCTCTAAATGTGCAGGCTTTTTACTAAAGAACTTGTGTACAGTACACTGTTTAATTTTCTTGTGAATTATCATTGAGATCTTCCCCTTTACACACACACACAATTTAACCCATAACCGGTGCGTAATGTGACGATGGAACACTTCCGATTGGGAGAACCGCAGAGAAGTTGGTCACTTTGATCAATACATTATACAAACCCCACAAGATTAAGATGCATATGAAAAGCGTATATTTACAATAGGGTTTCCAACCCAATAAAATGTAATGTTGCATACACCCAGGCGTTTTTCACTTTTATATCCTGTGAATTCGCAACCCGAATCTGATTAAAACTATTTCGCCACCTTGTAATTCAATACTACCGGTGCAACTTCCGATTGTAAACTGATTTCCCCATTTTTTTCTCACAGATGTTGGCTGATGATGAACCTTCTTTGGAATATTTGCGTAGTGGGATGAAGAATCTGTTATCTCTACTGTCAGAGGAGTTTGACGTTCCTGCATGCGAGGAGAGTGCTTTGGATTCCAGCACACTAATCAAACCTCGGCCGATCGAAGAGCTATTTGCTAGCCGCCCATATTTCATATCGCTTTTGTCCTCATCTGCGTCAGTTTCAGAGGAGGAATATCGGCGTATGTTCATTGCACGCTGGTGTTTGTACAACAGGTTCTCCCGCAATCGGTCTATTGTTGATGTCGTGAGTCCCTTCGTGTTTATTTTCCAATGCCGCACATGATTTATCTCGTTATCTCAGTAATCAGTCTAATGCTTTGGTACTCTGTTTTACAAGGCGCGTCTCGTATGTGAGAATGGGCCAAATGCATTGATGTTCCAGATCTTTATTTCCCGTAATTTTCCCTTAGCGGGGTCCGTGTGGTGTCTCGCACTTTTCCCTCTGCTAGAACAGTGAAATCGATGGTGGGCAACTTTATATCGACGTTTTGGATCCAGTAATTTTACCGCTTCCTATATTATATATGTGTTGCTGTAAACCGAACGGGTACCTTGTATACCAGTAATTAATTACTAGTTACAGAATACATTTATTCCTCATAAACACATTCTGAGGTGTCCATTTTGAATGTGGATGGTTGGTAGAATTACAGCTACCAAGGATTTGATGTGTGTGACTTCTGTCATGAACTCAAACAGTATTGTCGACCGTTTGCCCATTTTCCGGGACCCAGGCCTAATGACATGTTCTCCTCACTGTGTTTACGTCAACATAGGAACTTTAACTTGACTGCTTACTCGCCCCTCTCAACTCTCTTAACTGCTTGACCTTGGCCAGTAGAATAACCCAAAAGGAGTACTTCAAGATCATTTATTCAACAACAGTGGACTAAAATGCCGTATTCGGTCATCGGAACCTATATCAGCGTTCAGCATAGGCCATGTGTCAATGTCTGATACAGCTACTCATGTTCGTTGTGAACTTACCCCTGTTTTTGTCTTGTAAATTGACTTGGGGTAAGAGCAGTGAATGCCTTTGCTCATAACATCTATCAGGCGTATCTTCATACCTTCGTACCTTTTCTGCAATCGGAGTTTATAGTGGACTAGTCTTTCAGAGTCGCTTCGCTGCTCCAGATGTTGATGCTTGCGAAAAGGTTTTATATTGTCCAGTTAGTCTACTTCAACGACCTTAATAGATATCTTAGCTCAACTTTGAGCTGTTTTTTTATTTGATTATCCTAATTATTTTAGTAGGGACTTACATTTAACTTTGGTTTCGTGTATTCGTCCGTTTTTCACTCGCACAGCCCGGGGATACCTCAGACACGGCACCATATCTGGTCACGTGCAATCTGTCAGAACTAGCCGCAGGTCACTGCAACACTCCCAGCATTCGTGATGAACTGCTCAAATGTGGTCGCCAACGTGATTCAGCCGAGACCGCCATACGACATCAAAAACGTCGGCGTGGACAAACTTCTATAATCGAGACTGGCAGAACTTCGAAAAAATTTGGTGCGCCTTTTTGTTTCTCTATTTTTCAAATCCACGTGACCGGTCCATTTAGAAGACAATGCATAGTTTATTTTGATCATAAGCTGTCAGGCACAGCAACTGCCCGCAGTGGTGGTTAGTCGTCTGTTAACCACATGAACTTTAGTTTGAAAACTTCGTTGGATAGTGGTGTAACATCGGAACTAGTAAACAAACCCCAGTGCATGTCTGCGATTTCACCTTTGTCGCCTCCTTGATTTCGTTTTTATACTCGCCACCAGTTTTTACGCTATTGTTATCCCACGAATATCCCACCTTTCTTTCGCTCAGTTGCACCCATGCGTGGACGTGGATT
This sequence comes from Opisthorchis viverrini, assembly GCF_000715545.1. Classification (NCBI taxonomy): domain Eukaryota; kingdom Metazoa; phylum Platyhelminthes; class Trematoda; order Opisthorchiida; family Opisthorchiidae; genus Opisthorchis; species Opisthorchis viverrini. Next base: position 2,343,978 of record NW_008751666.1, read on the forward strand.
CATGTTACGGACTGGGCCGGGTGCCTCCGGCGGCTCCACAGGCACATCCAATTCCGGTCCAACTGGTTCAATTTCGGGCACTGGCCGGCTTGATCCCTTTCGGTCGAGACCCTTAAACACTAGCCGACCTCCAAGTTTGCATGTGGATGACTTTACAAAGCTAGTCAAAGATGACACCGTGATAGAGGTTTGTTCAGCACGTTGATGCATTGGACTAAGTTTGCCCGGTTTTCAAAGTTCTGCTGTTTTTGTTTATATCTGTTTTGTGGTCCCTTCATCGACTTGTTTGACTTCTTCGCCTGGCTTTCGAGGCTCCCGACAGGAACACTTCTCACTTGTTTAAAATGAATTTTCCTTCTAGAAAATAATCATTAATCAATCAAGTGTCATGCCCCTTGTAACTTGAATTTCTCTGCGTAGCACTGCGTTCACTTAGAAAAACATGGTTTAATCTTTAGGCTGTTGTTCTGTGAAACTGCAGGTATATCTAACCTCTGCAACTCTCTTTCATGAGCTACAGCGCACAGCTGTAGATGATGATTATGTACCGTGCATTGCAGTTTTATTCAGGATCTGACAGAACTTGGCTCATTACTCTTGTTTTGGCCAGGGGGAGATACATGAACCCTGTAGCACCTCTGATTTTAACATCACAAGAGACGTAGTTTTTTCTTTTGCTGGTCATGCCCCTTTTCGAAGCGTCTTACTCTGCTAGTTTCTTTCCTCCTCATGGGTGGTGGGCTTACAGTTTACCGTCTGCTTGTATTACGCAATGCGGTTTTGGTGGAGGGAAAGTAAGTTCTTGGTCTGGTGCTCCCGTAATTAGCAACTAGGTAAATGGGATAATCTTGAAGACAGCTTCGCCAGGTTGGCGACTATATTGTAGCGAAATCATAACAATGGTTGGTCGTTTGCGGTGGAAGGGACGAAGAGAATAATAATGGAACAATCAGCTATGAGGACTTTTACAGATAACGGGACAAACGGGAAATCTTGTATGGACGGGAAAATGATAGGACAAGCATGGCTGACACCTTTTCAAACGAGTATTCACTGTGTGACAAACGGCGAAGCCATTGCGGTTGCTACATCATGGCTTTAGCAAGTGGGTTAGATGCAGTCGAATGAGTCCTACCGTGGACACTAGGGTAGGATTAGCGAGTGATCAACCGTTCACTTACATTCATGTTCCAGTTAGCTATTTCTACTCATGTAGTTGGTTTGTTTTTGCATCAGAGCCATACTCACAATACTGAAGGTTTTAAAATGCTGTTGAAAATCACCTTTGGGTCCATTTCCAACTTCTTTCTCCGATTTCCTCTTAGGATGTTTCGCGTTCTCGACTATACCGCGATGGGCGTAACTTCCGGGGTGAGTGAGGCATTTAATACGCAAATATTTCACACGAATCTGTAGCTTCCCTGTATCCCTTTTGAAGACATTCTTTCCGTTTAGCCGTTGGTGGTTGACTTCGCTGTACCCCTTCAAATTACAACATTGTGAAATCGGGATTGAACTGCGCCTTTGACGCGTCATCTTGCCAGACAGCACTGTTTACATGCAGTTTGTTTTTATAGATAAAAGCGCATGCTGTTTGTCTCTACGTCTCTCCTCCAGCATTACATTTCCGGAAATTTATTTCTAAAAATGCATTCCTGTTATTTTAACCACAGGTCGTGGTTCCCGCATCAACTCGGGTCGTGGTGCCTCAACCAACGTCAATTCTTCAGGCGCGTTGCACCCGACTTTGCCGTTCGCTTTTGGTGTCCCTGCCCTAAATCCGCTAAGCGCGACAGCGTTACTCCCGGGCTGGCCGAATATGGCCCGGACCTTGTAAGTTGTGGCTGTTCGTGGCTGTTAACTTACCGTTTTGCATGTTAAGTGGTCTTTTATTGCTATGAGTTTGCCATTCACGGCGTTCCAACTGGGAAAGATTTGTGACGCAGCTTTCAGATCACTATGCACGTCATATTTATTACGTCAGGTGTCACTTACTCTCCCTTATTGTTACGAACCAAGCAGTTATCGGTCTGACATATGACCATGGCTTGAGTGAAATTTTTTACTTCTCGTTAGGTAGACGTGGAAGTAAGGTCCATTTCATCCTTCTGACACGGGCTGCGTGTTACTCCGGACATGGGAATACCAAGTGACGGTTGTGGTGTGCTGTCTGTCGGCAACCTTGGCATTTACGATTCTGCAACCATAGCTGAATGAACCTGCCGGGTACAGAAGTCTGAAGCGCAAGTTCGACTTTACTCGCTCGTGCACCCAACAACGTAGTGGTTTTCAAAGGTAACAGGGTAAATGAATGCGTGTATCTAGTGGGGCGATATGTCCATTTTGACGTGACTGTCCTGTGCGCCTGAAAATTCTGGGAGAAAAGATAAACTCGCACGTAGCCGATTGGTGCTGCTGTTCGGATTCTTTACTGCACCACCTCCACTGAAGCTCTCAGTTTCGCCCGAAGTGAAAATTCCGAGTTAATTTGAATTCCTTAGCCGTGTGAACCGCCGGTAGCTGCGCTGTTCTCTAGAAAGCAGCATGGGGCGGTTAGTTGTAGCACATGTTCGAAATTTTTCGAATAGGCTCAAAAGTTCTGCAAATTTCGTAGGTTTGCGGACGAATTTCAGTGTCTAAGGCAGTCACGTATTCGCCTGTTCTCCTGCCCTAACTACGAATGGGATGTGTCCCTATCTGTCGAATGGTTGAGCTCGTTGCATCATTACGACCGATTCGACGCGCCGTCTGTTGTTTGGATTACAATGAGGGCATTGATGCAAGACTACATGCACCCCTAAGATTCGGCGTGCTCCGTCCTGCTTAGCCGAATAGCGAGGATAGTTGAAACGTTAAATCGTGACTCCTCGGGGTAGTACCTACTGTTGAGGTTCCTATTCCCAAGAACGCAGCCTCGATTCTGTTTTGCTTGGTTGGACATGTTGTTGTCGCGCATCACTCGAAGTCACCGTTTTGGTGTGACAGCTCCTCAATCGGTGTTCCAAGAGGGGTTCGTTGACGTGCCGAGGTAGGATAATAGTTATGCCCACGGTGTGGACTGTTTAATACCAGTATAGTCAGTCCAAGTTACAATCAACGGGCGATGCGAGCCTTTTGGTTGTTGTTTCATTCGTCTTTTATCATCACAAGACTGTTATCTTGGGACTAAAAACTATTTTCATCTCATGGGTCCGTCACGGAATACGAGCAATGGAATGGAGTCAATGGAAGGTCTCCTAAGCAGTTTTCGAAATTATGAGGACTTGTAATTTTTACACCATTTCACGGAAGAATGGACGTATCAATACAATTATACAAAGTACATCAGGAAAGCTTGAGGGCACTGATATAAAGGATACTGTTAACCAACATGTTAATCAACAACACATTCAAAGTTGTAGTTCATCTGACATCGAAATCAGGACTCTCACGCTTGACTTTGTTCTGTTTTGTACCTGTTTTCTGAATGATGTGGCTGAATGTTAAACACATCTTGTCTGTTGCCTCGTGGTCGACATTCACTTTTTGTTTTCCTTCATGTAAGCTACACAGATACCCTCTGGCCAAACATCAACATCATTAGAAGGCTGATAAGAGACCGAATGGCGTGATGTTTGCCATAAGGCCATATCACTTGCTGTCACGTACGCACATAATTGCTTACACCCGCAGCTTGGTTCAGGCATGACGTGAGTCACCCGCTGTCGCAACAACGAAGTGATTCATGTGACCATTTCTGGGATGGAAGGGATTTCTGGTCTTGTAGCACACAGACCATTCTGTTAGTCTCGACTGGAACCAACATTGATCTAATCTAGCGATGAAAAAGAATTAAACAACACACAACGATGATGAAACTACTTATGACGTTATGAACTTCTGAACCACCCGTTACCAGATGAGGTTCAACCGAGTCACACTAACATTGGCTTAGTTTGCAAATGGTTGTTTGTGTACTTTTGGATACAAAAATAGCCAAAACGGCTATCTGAATGTTAATGTGATAGACACCTTCAGTCGAATAAAAAAGTTTCTCTTGATGTTTCCTCTTGCAAAGTGAGTCAGGCGGTTCGGAGGCTCACGGGTATCCTCTTGAAGCACATGGACGTTCTGTAGACTTAGTGCACTACTGACTAGGTTACTGAAAACGCTTCGAAAGATTCGTCTGTGTTCCAGGTATGTCCGCCGTCAAAACCAAACTGGTATGCAGATGAGTTCATAAGGCCAATCCAACCTGCTCGTCTCTTTCAGTCCGATTTTGTTTTCGTGACCGAACATCGGCCAAATTAAAACATTATATTTGTGTGCACGTTTATGCTTAAAGCCCAGGATCATCCTGACTTTTGTGAACTCTGTATTGAGTTTTAAAACTTTGTTTATTGACTTATGTGCACGCCGTAAAGCCCGCTGCTGCCCAAGTATTCATTGAGGTAGAGAACAACGGTCATATTGAGAAGAAAAAAACAGTAATATTACCCCCTCTGGCGATCGACACGTACAGGGCGGATAGTGAATCATTACACCCGGACTAAAAGCTGTCCTGTAGTAGGAATGTGGTTAGATCTCGAAAAGCCAATCCATGTGAGGTTTTTTCCTTATTAGGACTCCCCGGATGGGTTCAAAGTTGGAATATCTGATCTTTTGGCCAGCAGAGCTAGATGGCTCGGTAGTTAGAGCGCGAATTCACTGACCGGAAGGTCTGTGGTTCGGACCAGACCTTCGCCTCTCGAGTTCCCCTGTCTAGGCTTTGGCTCCCTGATACTATCTCAGCTCTCATGCTTCCTTCGAGTGGCATGGTAGTTAGGTACCGAGAGGGTGCTCCAGCTGAACGACTTTGGCTAATAGATCCAGCTCGTTAAAAATAAACCTCCAAAAGCTTCCGCACACAAATCAGTGTCCGTCAGGGATGCCCACTCTATCCATTCATATTTAAATTTGTGATCGATGAAATAATGAGACGAACGCTGGAGGGTCTCCAAAACCCTGGTGTTCAAATAGCCAGTGAAGAAAACCTTGTCGATCTGGAATATGCAGACGACATCGTTCTCATGTTCGAAGAGGAGGAGAAGGCGCAAGTATTCTTGGATGAACTGACCAAAGTCATCCCGTCCTTTGGTATGCATTTTGCACCCACAAAGTGTAAGGTCATGCTTGTAGACGTACAGTCACTGAACACGCCCCTTACAATCCAGGGAAAGGTACTGGAAGTTGTGGAGCGTTTCACGTACCTTGGAAGTTGTATTAGTTCTGATTGCAGTGTGACAGATGAGACGAATGCGCAAATCTGCAAGGCTCGGGCCGCGTTTGCTAACTTGAGACACCTATGGCCTCAGAATGGTTTATCCCTGAATCTGAAGGGACGTGTGTATCAAGCTACAGTACGGGCTGTCTTGTTGTATGGCTGTGAGACTTGGCCTATTCGAGCAGCGGAACTGAGACCTCCTCAGGTGTTCGACAATCGTTGTCTCAAAACCATAGCTCGTGTGGGTTGGTGTCAGCGAATCAGTAAGGAGGCAGTTAGAAAGCGTGTTTTCGGTTGTGTAACGGGTACTTCCATTGAAGAATGTACCCAGCACCAGAAGCTGCGTTGGTTGGGACATGTTTTACGCATGCCGAACCATCGTTTGCCGAAGAGAGGACTGTTTTCCATGCCCAATTCGGAGTGGCGTAAACAGAGAGGGGCCCACCCCATGACCTGGCAGAGGAGTATGAA
>NW_008751666.1:2349803-2373169 GCF_000715545.1 Opisthorchis viverrini
TTTCAAATAAGTCGTGGTTGTACGGCAGTGAAGCATTGGTGTTGAACATTGATGTCATGCTGTGGATGATGATGATGATGATGATGATGATGATGATGATGATGATGAACCTGATGCTGTTCACCGTGCTACTTTTGGATGACAAACTCTGAATGAAAACACTTGTTTCGTCATTATGGGACATTACAAGGCAACGGCTGGCCAGCATAATGGGTTCTAGAGGAAATAACGTTTTGTGCTTTTAAAGATGGTGAAAGGACCTCTGCAGTTCGTGACAATAAATGCGGAAACTAAAATATGCAAGGTCAAAAGTGATTTCTCCGCCCTTTGTATAAAAGGGATTGTGAAAGGCGGTCGGCCGATTTTATAAATGAAATGGGCACATCAATTTCACAGCCACCAGTAGCTTTATCGTAAGGTGACATTTCCAGCCTAAATTCCTCAGTTGTTTGCAATTTTCAGACACCCATAACTCTGGTTCCTACACCATTTCATTGCTTCAAAGTTCCTTCAGATCAGCGGATGTTTCACTGCCTAACGGATGCTGATGATGCCAAATAGAGTGGTGGTAAAACGTTTTCAACGTCCATTTAATATTCTCTCACGAATTTTGTAGTAAATCTCGGTTTTCTTGCTCTCTAACCCAAAGACGTCGACCAGAAAACTGATCACTTTCGTTGCTATGCCTACGTAGACCCTTGAACATGATTTCTTAATCCAGTAGTTATGATGAGGATTCGCCTAGTACCCATCGAGTGATTCAAATGAACTCAGTGCCAGTTCCAACCATGAAAATGACGTTCGTGACCTTCGTATATACCGGTCGATTCCTGAGCATCCCGCCTTCTCAAGGACACATAAACAGGAGCGGAGGAAATCAAGAACGAGTCGATTCTTACGCGTTGCTTTACTTAATAGACTCCATAAACGATCAACTTTTTGAGGGTATGTAGCACAATAAATATTCGTATTTTAGCAATGAAATCATTCCGCTTATTTCTGAGAACAAGATGTCCCTCGCTCTGCAGGTGGACATCGCCTTGTCTGCTTTCATAGTGTACCGGATTGAACAACGGTAGTCGTTCTCAGAATTTATCAAGGGCCATTTACAAAACAGAGCGGTTCTTTCACTTCCGGTTTTATAGAGCACAAAATGCGATTTCCTGGACTGTCTTTCAAGTTCACTTATTCACGGCTTTATACACAAGGCAACCAGTGTGAAATTAGTTGTTAGCTACCCCTGTATGAGGAATTTATTTGGTGGTGCGTGAACATGACAAGGGAGTTTTTGTCTTTTTTTAGCTTCCCAATTTGATGGTCCCTTTTTGACCAGGTTGGTAGAGATTGCTGACGTTTTCGCTGCGGTGATGCTCTGACTAGTAATCGTGAGAGTCTCAAGCAAATGGAACTCCTTATTTTTCCATCTATTTCGTCCCAGTTTGATTTCTTCGGCTTTGGCAACTTCCATTGGAAATATGATTTTGCCACTGAGCGCCCATTTACTTGCCATATGAATATTTTAGGCATCCTAATAACACTTAATTTATTCTTTCCAATATTTTCTATTGCTATTTGAGTGTCCTATATGCACGCCACCCAACTTTAAATCTATCTGATTGTCTACATGGTTTTTCAGTCCCCTATTCCCCTCCAACATGGATTCACGGAACACCCCAGGGCGTCGGGATCGCCCACTTCGATGATAACTGATCGACCACGTGTATAGAACTCGTATGCCTTGTTCCTTTCGTGTCATTATTAAAAAGACTATTTGCAATGTTGTTCTTCATCTCAAATTGATCATGTTGACGCACTATGACTTTCGAGTTTATCCGTTTCGATGAGCTGTGCCGATGACTCAAGTGCAACCTCTGTTGGACGATCTGTAGTGGTTTCTTCAAGCGAGATTCTAGAACCCATGTCGTCTGCCGTACTTGTTGATAGTGTTTTGCCTCCCGGCTGAAGGTCATTCGACAACCTTGGTCTTATACATAGACCCCCATCCAAAACCATTCACTTTTCGTGTATCATACACCTGTGTCCAAATTCGAGGTGCACGGATGGTAAAATTTTTTTTTCAACGTTATACCACAGTCACTTTCGTTTGACTTTCCAGGTACTTCCTCGTTTTGCAATAAAAAGATTGAGTCGCCAACTCCTATTCATAATGAGAAGATGGCATTTATCTGAGGATACCCTGAGTAAACATTCCAGACAGTTACACACAGCCACACCTCTTTTTCGTCATTTGTTTGGCTGGTATGATCTTATTAGGCAAAGAAAAAAGTCAGTTCCCATTAGCATACTGTTTATCATTTATTTTTAGCTCCGAGCTCGAAACCACACCGGACCTTTGCTGTCATTGTTGGGCTGTCTACGGGTGCATTAGTTGTCCCTGTCACTTTTCTTCCAACCCACGGTGAAAAGTAGCCTGTCTGTTTGTTCTATTTCTTCATATCGTACCGCACGGAAATGTCGGGTTTCCTTGCTGATTCATTCAGTGGCCGTCCGCAGTGGGGCTTACTGCAGTTCGAACATGGCTACCAAGCTGGTTCCTGCTATTAATTTTTTCAGATCTGCTGGATGGAGAAATGAGTGCATCGAATGTGATGTACGTTTTTTTCCATATACATGAAGCGTGTTTGCTGAGTTTCACTATTTTTATCAGCAACCGCCGTCTCCCTTGAATATTATGCCAGTACATTAACATTGTGTAAACTGAACCAAGTCGTGGCTTCTGTCGTTATCCAATTCACCAGCACAGAGGTGCTTCATCGACCTTGCAGAAGCTACGGACATAGGTGTTGACAACTAGCCTGTAAGCACAAAAATAGATCGCTACCTTTCATATGTGCACAAAATTGCCTACGGTAAACGGAATATGCAACACATGGACATTTGTGGCTCATAATTTCGTTATCGATTATAGTCTTAAGGACACGTTCACGTAACCTTAAAAAAACAGTGCACGTTCTCGAAACAACGGCTCAACCGGAAGGAGATATCACGATGGCAATGGTATTAACGCTAGTTTGTCTACCAAGTACGGCAGTGAAGCATCGGTGTTGAACACTGATGTCATGCTGTCGATGATGATGATTGTCTACCAAGATAGATGGCTGATATTTGTAGCGATTTTGACGCACCTTCCCGCGTTGACGGCATGCTCTTTTCTATTAGATCGCTATTTCACTACCATTAAAAAGTCGAATATTGCAATGGGAATGGAACGTAATGATTCGGCCCCGGGTACACGATAAAGTTGCGCAAGACCAATCGATATTGGTCGCGTTGTGAATTGTTATAGTTATTTCTTGTTGTACCGATAACTGCTATTCTCCTAAGGATATTTTGTTCGTCTAGTCTTTCTAGTTGGCACTAATTCCAGTCGCTCGTGCTAACCCACATGAGGTGTGCTGAAGTTCGTTCATATATTCACGAGTTTGATGCAGGTTTCTGTTTTAGAAGCCTCCGATGTTATACTATTCCCCGATCCTAGTGCATGTGCTCACTCCTGTCGTTTTCTTTGATGCGGCCCATAGTCACTTCTTGGCCTCAAAATTATCAGAGCTGACCACACAGATTCTCTGGGATGATTCACGAAAAGACCACCTTTCGGTGAGCAACCACAGTCCATTGGATTTAGTGCGGAAAAATGTGTAGCTCTAGTGGAGAAAAAATCCACCGGCACGGGGTATTTCTGTCCCACTGCTTTTGCGTGATCGCCTGCTTTCAGAATAAGTGGCCAACCATTTTGCTTCTTTTATTGTGTCTGCCATTGGCTGTGGCCTATTTAAATTAGGCCCTAATTTAAGTAGTTTGTCCGTGTTCAATTCTAGTTTTCACATAACCGCTCCTATGTGTTCACTGGTGAAAGCTCACCTCATCAGGCAGCTGCCTGACAAATGATATCTCCAGGTCATCAAATTGTATACCTGGTTCGATTTCGGAGACGAGCTTGACTGGCGGAGTGAGGTTAACTCCATCAGTAAGTTCCACATGCTATGTCCCTGAAGCAGTCTGAAACCAAAGTAACCGCTCAAACTGCCATTTTGTCATCCTAGTGAACCGGATGGCAAGATTCACGGCGAGAATGGTGATTAATCCCATCCCTGCTTGATTGTTCCGGCAAACGTATGAGTCGAGTCTTGAAATCTTCATGATTGTCACATGTCGACCTACGCTGAAACAGTTTTAGTTAAGCAGTTACTGATAACGGAACCTTTCAACGAAGCTTTGTCAAACAGTCCCTCATAGACTAGTAAATTTTGGTTTTTAATGTGTTGTCTGTTGCTTCGGCAAACGGTTATCACGAAATCTACACGCCGAAATTAAACTTTGACTATTCGTAAAGCCCACTGGAAATGCATAAATGCCGCGGCGTCCACTTAATTAAGTATTGCTTCTGCTCCAGTTGGGATGTCCAATCAGAGCGTGGTGTGGTTGTGCATTATTCGATGCAGGCATAACTCCTGATTGATTTTGTGTAGGATTTTACATTCCTTACAAAACACGTCAGATGGCACGGAGGATGATTTTTTTCCTCTAGAGATGCTCGAAGCGAATCTCTGGAACTTTGATGTGTGCACATAGGCACCCCTACAGTTATAGGAATCACAAAGGATTTCGATTTTTTCCTTCCTGATAAAAAGCCAGCCGCTGTGATCGTAACTTTGAGTTATACAAAAAATTTGCACTGAAGATTGTGATTTTCCAGCAAACAACTGTTACGCAAAACACAGTGTTGTTTGCCTTGATATTTTCTCTAAGCGCTGAACTAGCAGCTGATGTGATAGCGGTGGTGTGGCAACATAAAACCACCCTAGATAATGGCCGGAAGCTAGCTATTCTCTGATGGATTTCAATGTCGATGCCATTCGCATCATATTCAGACGAACCAAAATAACTCCCTTTTGTTAGCTGGAGGTCAAAGTGCTTCCTAAAACCTTGAAAGCACACGGGGTAACAGCAAAATGACTTGAAGGGGTCGCAGCAATCGAAGAGCGGCATGTGTCGACCGTTCAAGAATGCCATCGAAACTGCTGTAGCGATGTAAACTGAACTATTTTTCGAAGAAAACTCCAAATTCTCTATAAACCTCAAATCTCCGTCTGGTTTCTCTCCCGTATTCATCTTGTTCTTCGATCTTTGTAATGCGCGTATCATTTTCAGAGTCTCAGCAATTCACTTTTAGACTTTTTAGCTTGTCCATTTGGTTTTTCTTATTGAAACTGAAGTTTCTGTAAAACCGAATGTATGCTAAACAACTATCTGCTAGACCCGTTTCGCCTTGCTGCCCCAAAACGTCACGCCATTGCAGTCAGCCGCCAGTTTTTTACATTCTCCTAAAAATCCGAGGATACCTCAGGGGAAGGAGCACAGTCCGCAAGCCGACCTGAAACATCTAACTTAGAAAACAGAGTAATAGGGGAGAGTACCATGGGTTTAAGCTTTGCTGGTAATGTCTCTGGGTCTTCTGGACTGTGTTCAAAGGAAAAGCATTGCGGCTAGTGTAGAGTTCTTAGGATCTAATGTTAATAAAAACAGGCGTGAGGTAGTTCTGTAGTTGGAATATGCAGTGGATTTCCAGTTTCATATGGAACAGCGTGTGGTCTTTTGTGCGTTTCATGAAGCATATGATTTCATATTTTAAGAATATTAAGGAGGTATGTATGTATTGTTTGTCAGAAATTTCGCAGATCTGCTGGAAATTCTCGTGTTTAATTGCAAAGCCCAGTGTAATTAGTCATGTCCAGTTGTGTTTGACGTAAATGTATCGAGGGTGTCTATTTAACGAGTTCAAGTGTACTGAAACATTTCTACTTCATTATGGTTGCAACTCCGCACTATCCACGATATTCGAAATTTCAGTTATCTTTAAATACTGTCATCCATCACGTATATGACCTCAATGATCTCGTTATAGATGAATAGTTGCGGTCAACTCCCTGGACATGCCAGTGATTAATCAGCTACTTGTGGAGCACATAATTTTCGTAGATGATTACGTCTCAGTCAATCAGATGTTTACTGCGTACACACCATCTTACTATAGATACGTGAGCGCAACATACTCACAGGATTCCAGGGGCGAATCCAGGTTGCGTCTGGAAGTCATTCAGTATATTCGCTGCAGGCTTATATGTCTGACGATCAGTTTCGTCATTCTCACGAGTTGCCTATTGTTGGTTGTCGTCATATGGAGAAAATAACAAGGATGCGTTTCAACTGTTTCCTCCGCGACTGGGGAACACACATGACATGTATATGAAGATGGTCCGGCCCAGAGAACCGATGATCAAAGAAGATATAGCCGCAACCAAACTAGTCCACACGCACCATGGCTGAATAGTAACCAGACGATCGTCGTTCAGTAGAAACACAGAGGATGACCTGGGAGTCAAACCATAATGCACACACTCACCTTACGAATCAGTTGCCAAGCTCACCGAACGGGTTAACAACATTTCGACTCATTGTCAGCAAGTCACTTGGGTGATGGATAGATGACTTACTAATCTGTATTCACAACAGTGGTGACTGTATGTCCATGCCATTTGGGTACAGTATGGTGAGTGGACCTATCTTCGGTCAAATCATCCAAGTGGTATGAAGTGGTATCATTTTGGTTAGCAGTGGCCTTATTAATCACTTGTGCCACCCAGCTAATTCCGGCTGTAGTACCATAGCCACACTACCACATTGGCTTCCAACATAATGAGGAGGACCATCACATATTGTTAAATTAAGTCCTACTACCCAGTCCCAAGACACAGATGATTCCTGATTAAATGCACGGCAATTTGTTTCTGTAAGGTATAGACAGGAAAGGTGTAGGTAAAGCATCCAATTGAGGACCTTCACATGGTCGGTCTATGGTATCCTGTCACCCGATGGGTTTGTCTACGTGACTCAAGTTACGTGTCACTCTGTTTTTTTGTACATCAACAACAACAGCCAAAGATTGATCGTGAGATTCTTTCACTGTCTAAATGGAGCATCGCGCTTGCGTCACTACACATATGATAGCTACCGAAAATCCGACCAGGGTAAAAAAGCATTGTTGCTCTTGACGTTTGGATGACCTTAAGAAACAGTGCGCGTAGCCATAGTCGCACAAATCAACTAAGCAAATGTGTGCTAAGGGCACATATTCTTATCCGTTTTTTCTGTGAACTGTTTACCTCCTTCGGCAACATGACGTTGGATTGTGGGTTAGTAGAATATACTAGGAATCACGAAACAATTGGTGTAACTTGCTTCATCAAACACAGTTTATGTAGTGAACATCCTCCATTGGTTTGCCCATCCGTTACTGGGTGTGTGATATTCGTTCGGTGAAGTCCACCTGCTGGAAATTCGCGTTCCTCTCATGTGATTGTCCGAATTCCCTACTGACTTAATTAATTCACGCTTCTGTCTTTAACATGAGTGAAAAGTCAGGCCAAGTTAGGTGGCGATGGTTCTGGCAAACTGCGCCAGACTAACTCCGTGACGTGCACCGCACCATATGTTTCGATCCTTTGCTTTCCTTGAAATGAAGTGGATGAGATTTTCCTGCTCAGTAGGTTGCTGAAAACTCTTCAACTTCCCACGTTCAGTTTCGCCCCACTTGGATGCTGGATTCTTTGCTTACATTTTTAGGAAAATGATCAGGGTGGAATTCTTCACTGAACAATCGATGAATCAACGGCCCTCGTTAAGGTACAATAGCTTGTTAGCGAACTGGTTTGGAGGTTAGTTAAGCCATCCCGTTCCAACACTGCGTCGCCTATGCATTCTACTGTCCAAAGGCTGCACACCATGCGGTCGTTCACCAAGCTAACCGAATTTGTCACGAGCCAGGTCCAGATAAAACAAACATTCACGACCATACCTTGTTGACAGCGTTGAGGGAAGCAGATTTTGAAATTCGGTGGAGATTTTCTTCGCGAGTCGTAGCGACAGTTTCTAGGCCAATAGGAGTCCATCACACTGTTAATTTCTAACTCGAGCGGCATGACGCGTGTCAACATACTCTCATAATCAGCATTCTGGGCAGATATTAAGGGAACGTTTTTGCCGACTTCTTTCATGACGGACATTCGCCTGCCTGGACATTGAAAACCTGCGCGTTCTCACTTTTGACTTTCAATCTTTATACAGTCCCTTGATTATATAACACACTGTTGAGTTATCGAGCGAATTTAGCGCATTTTTACAAACTTTCCGAGCTGCCCCTTCAACAACTGGTAAATTTCTAAATACTACTGGCTGTTCTTGCTGCGCGTCATATACCTGTGTTGTCCTGCACTTGAAGTTGGAATATTATGCTTCGTAACTCGTACGTAAGTCTATATTAGGTGTCTTGTTCACCATCAGGGGTAAAGCAGAGCTACATGGTCTAGAGTCTAGTGTATGCTGAACGTTCACACTCAGTATATGGGAGCAAGGTCATTCAGGGTCATTGCTTTGCTGCTTGCACGGAAAGATCTGGATTCAGATTTAGTGGGAGACCCACTGCCGAACAAAATGATACCAGAGCAGTGCGTGCATATTCACGTCCCCCAGGCTATTTGACCGAGGGTAGATATGCTCACCAGATACTCTTTGCCCAGGCAGCATAAACTTGCACTCTTCGGTGACCGAAGTGACTTTCTGGCGGTGCCGCAATATTGCTAAATTGAACGTGTCAAGTGGACACTGACCTGTTCGCCGAGCTTGATAATTGATTCCTAAAATAATCGTTCATATCACCATTTGACTAAGCTGACACGTAGTTTTGTGCTACCTGGGCTGTTCCCTTGGTAATCGTTTCTACTGCATGACGAACATCTTATCAATATTCAGATGAACTGAGATAGTATGGGTGGGCCACAGTTGTTGTATGGTTATATCTTCGTTGGTGTTTGGTACCTCGGCTTCCGTACTCATATATGAGTGTTCTGTCTCTCTCATTCAGTGAGGATACTTCTGGATCTTATTCCTGTGATTTGTTTGGCATCGGGGTAAAGGAGTTTGCTGGTGCGCTCCTAAAGTTATGATTCTTTCAGTTGAATTTCAATGGTGGGAGGGGACATTTAACATGGACGTTCGTTATTCGCTTACCCCATTGCAGCGCGGTTAGCGGGTCAGTCTAAAAGCGTCGGGCCCAGTTTTTCTTTCGCGTTTATCTACCAAATAATGCATGACCGTTCGTATCAAACTTGTAGTGATTCGAAACCCCTTCTTTCAGGATATATTTGTGGATCCATCTGTGCGTCTGCAAGTTACAATCGGAATTCGATGTTGGAATTTCGCTGTTTCTAATAAATTCGTCCAAATTAGCAGTCATTAATTGTTTTTCGTAGCTGGACGACACGACTTGGTGTATATTTCGAGTGGCTTGCAACTATTTGACGCCATCTCTTAGCCTCAGTCTTCTGATATTATGATCCTCCCTTTCTTCGTATTGTATCCATATTGGCATTTGTCAGTTTGCCCTTTGAACAAGGCTAACAACTTTTCGGGTGCACGGGTGTTGTATGCCACATTCGATCTGTTTGCGTCTCGACCGATAACGAGCGACTGCCAATCAATAGACGCCCGTCGATACAACGCACCACTTCCCTATCCATCCATACCCACATGCACCCCTGGTCAATGCAGTTCACAATCAACAAAATTTTCTTTTCGTTTGCAATGCACAGACCTTTGGACATGGAAGTTTCAGTGAAACTTCTGAAATTTTTCATCCAACTTTGGATCAAATGAACAGATGAGGTTTTTTGTCGAGTTTGCAAGATCTTGAAGTGAAGTTACATGACCGTATTACGCCCTAAGTTAACATGTCTAGAAACATAAAATTTACAGTGGACTTGCAATTGCAACCCACCCGTACGTTTTTTCCAGGTTTTCAGTGGGCTGCTTTGGCCGATACATCTTCCCACTTGCTTTTCACTTTTTCAGGTTCTTCAAATTTAGCTGAACAATCGTTAAATCCTCGGATTTCTCCTTTTTCCCACTCTCGGTTTTTCTTGTGCATCCATGATGAAACGGTGTCGTTAACACCCTGAAAACTTTTTGGGAAACAAGGTGGCGCGGAGAAACGAGTGAACAGGCAACCCCACGCTTTCTTGCTAAAACGAAACTATGTTACCAGGTTCTACTGCGGGGGGTATGGCAGCCTCTGGAACTTTCTATAGATCCGAAGCTTGAACAAAATATCAAATTGTGCAATTATCGCCAACCTAGAGGGTCCCTACTGGAAAGTTCCAGCCGGCTATATTTGCTTTAGAATGCTGTAAATTCCCATTTGCCGACTTTGCACTGGTGGTGAAATTAGACATTATAAATCTTGGATAATCTTTATTGTTAGATCATTTTCTAAAACAGCCATTTTACTGTGATGGTCAAGACTATGGTTTTTACCAACGGCGAAATTGTAGGGGCCCTCTGTTCTAATCTGGATGGTATAAACGATTCTTTGTACAATCGGTGACAGTATTGGAGTGGACGACTTGGTTGATCATGCAGAAAATGGAAATGTAATTACTCACTGTAAAAACTTTAGATAATGGTGACATTGTCACCTGCCTTATCTGTCTCAGCAAAAACATATCCAGTTGGTGGCTGCGGGATTTGTGGAATGCGTAATCACGTGACCCTTGTTTGAACAGTCGTCCTCTTGATACGAAGCAATAATTCTGGTGAGTTTACACCAAACGCGGCAAGCCTGGACTCGAGTTTTGCTCGTCAACGGTGCTTATCCTTGACCGTGTCGGGGTTTGAACTCCTCACATCTGACATGTGGGGCGAGAGTATTATTCCTACTCCACCAGCGCAAGCTGGTGTTCGCGCTTGAGTAATTTGAGCGGAAAGCCTGACAGCTCCAACGACCTCCCAGTAACATATCTAGGCCTTCGTCTCAGTGATTTGTATCGATCCCCGCTGTATTTCTTGCACCATAGTGCGGGGCAAGCGAAAAGGTTGGGCAGAACGCCTAATTTCCTCATTGGACACCTTAATTTTTGGCTGCCCAACTGTAGTGCGATGCGGCGCACACTAATAATACAAAAACTGATGGACACTCAGGAAGGTAACGCCAAAATCCTGGCACCAGAAGCCACATTTCGTGTGCTGTGTGCGGGGGCCCACGGCTTCACACAGAATAAAAGTGCTAATGAATCACATTGTTGACAAGCCATTCACACAGGGACCGACTCTTTAATTATCATCTGAATTGTTGCGGGCTCAAATCTCTCTTCGATGTTCCTGTGACGATCAAAATCATCACCTCCGTCAATAAAATCTTCACGAGTATTTTAGGGTTTCAAAACTTCTTTTGCAGATCTGGAAGGACAGGGGTAGAAAGGTGTGCACTGGAGTCAAAGGGTCGTGTATTTGACAATAGTCTAGGAAAGGCAGTAGACTTGAATTCGGAGAAATCGAACGGGAAGCTATACAATGAAGGCATATGCATCATTGAAGCGCGAGACTGGTCCATGCTTGTCAATGTTTCTAATCCCCGGTGTGTTCCGTTTTGGGTTACCTTCCAGGGGGCGGCAATATTCTGGACAGCTGAGTCTTTTGTCAGTCGCTTTCATGTATTTCTGCCAAGTTGCTGCTTCAACTCCTATGACCCATTTATACCCTCCGTATGGTTGTGTGAAAGGGAACACTACGGGGAATCCGGTTCACTGGCATACAGTGCACCTGAACAATCCGGCGGAACCTATGGATTTTGATCAGTTTGTCTACTGTAAACGAGTTAATACTTTTGAAAAGCAATCGATGTACTTCAGAATTATTGACCTGATATCTTCACCAGATCAGGGCGACGCTCCGAAGTCACCCATGGTCATGAATTTTCAACGTCCTCAGCGTGCGGTGGCGGAATTTGCGACGCATGTGCAGCGCATTGCAGCATTGTGAACTCGGACGTTGGCAGATTCGCTGGTCTCACACCTCCACCACAGGTGATAAAGGCTGGTAAAAGCTGCCCTGGTCTCCTCATTCTTTACGGAACTATCGCCTTTGAATAACCCACCGGGACTGATACCTCGATAGGTAAGCAGAATTTTCTGCTACCTCAAATAGCTCTTTCGCAAGCATGAGCCATACAGTCCTACAGCAGCCCCCTACAATTTTCATGCGTCAAATAGATGTGAATTCATTAAGCAAAATTATTCAGAATGGTTTACCTTACGACGCCGTCAGTTCCCGGAGGAGCTATGTGGTTCGCATCTTCAGTATCTTTGAGCGAATGCCCTGGGAGCATTTCGACCCCACAGGTATTATGGACAGAAGTTGTTTTTCACGATCACATCAGTGACTCCGCTAAAGATAAAATGTGAAAGAGGACGGTCTTGCTGGACACTACTTGACATCTTGGACTTAGGCGAGTTTACTTTAGAACTTCATTGGGGTTGACTCACAGCCCTCCAGTTAGGTCCGTTTGGGGGTGGGGTTCATGGTGTCACCTTTTCACCATACAAACTATCAGAGTTGCTGACGATGCACAGAGTCAAGGACAGCTTTCATGTCAAAGAAGCTCACCGATTTTGGTTGTCTAAAGCTCTGTCGCTCTTCCAGGATGTTTCGGAGGGCAACAAGTTATCGACGCATTCTTTTTTTAGGACGAAGCCCAGCTTGGTTTTCACAGACCCATCTCTTCGTGTATACTCATTCAGCCTTCCTAAGATGAGATCAGAGAGTATCTTTGATGTCACAGCAAACAGGGTAATATCACGGCGGCTTTAACACAAAGATACCCGTCGATGTGACTTATTCTACAGTAATTTCCTCTTCACTGTGAGATTTGTCAGATGGGTGGCCTCAGGTTCTCCGCCTTTTTTGAAGAGGGTCATGTACAGACCATCCGGTCCCGGTGTCTTCGTGCGCTTTAGCAGCAAAACGTCTTAGTTTTTGTTTTGCACTCCTTTTGTCCAGGTACACTGTGTCCAGCGTTATGTTGCTAGAAGCCACCTGAACTGTCTTTCAAATTGTTCGACCCATCTTTCTAATTGATATTTTGGCGAACAAATCACTAAGCTACCTGTTTCAGTTAGTGTTTCATTGACAACTGCTTTCTTCTGGTCAGTAAACTGTATTGACAAGTGTAGGGCAGCACTTTTCCCAGCGAAAAAAAATCTCCTTTATGTAATGAGACTTCATTGGCTACCAAAGCCTTCATTCCTTCCTGATGCCCTCCACTTTGGGGGAGTTGCGTGCGCCATTGTACCCGTTGCCTGCTGCAGTGATTTCCCAATATAGATCATGAGTGGCAGCCATGTCAACACAGAAATCACCCATGGCGTAGGTGCCGGCTGGCTGAGACCGCTGTGCTTGTACATCTGGGTCACACATCAACAAGAAAACTGGATATCTGATGCACGTAATCCATTGGTCACACCCAAGGTCCGCTTAAACCAACCGCACAAACTCAATATTGCATCATTTTGATGCTGAAAGCGCACGAAAAAATTCATACTATTCATTGTTCTCACGAGGAAACACTGTCAACAGTGAGCTGTTTTGTCATCTGCCGAAGGTATTCCTGGTGAGCGGGCATAAAATCGGGTTCCTTATGAAAATAGGACCTTCTCTTTCATATTGGGCTGCTGGGACCAAAAGCAGACCGCTTACGGGCGAATCCCTCAGGAAGCAGGGGTGCATCGGTCAAAGGTAAAGTTCAAATTCCATCATGTAGATTTGGATCTACCTTGCAAGCGTGTTACCATGCAGTTCAACAATGGCGACTTTCGTAACACATAAACATGTTGTTCAGTCAACTCATAGCCAGCGAAACATCTCATCCATAACGGATGTTTCGATACAAAGTGCAAGCTAATTTGGTCGACAATCAGAATAATGGTCAACTGGTTCAACTGAAACCTGATCAGTTCCGATGAGCTACTGTATTCGTCTCCACGGCTAACTTCCTGTGTATAGGAACCCCAAAGCGGTGTAACTAGTAATTTGAATTGATTGATGATGTGTCAGTTCTTGGAGTGTGAAGAAAGCACGAACCACTGGAATAGAGTTGGTTAGATTACTCAAAACCGAACGCACACAATAAATTAAACGTGCTTAGTCAGCAGTATGCCGAAAGTTTGATACCCTCGACGTGCTTTGATATATTTGTTGATCAGGTGGGTTTGAGCATGTTCGCTCACAAACGTTTCATCACCAGTCGACGGAACAACATAATTCCCTCAGAGATTGTGAATTTTAAATGAAGACTGACCCCCACTCCCGAACCGCAGGAACCTGTTTCTAAGCCTCGATTTTATGGTAGGTTCTTGGCCCAACAAAAGAAGTCGACTACCTTCCCAAATTGTTCGAGATAACTCAAGGGAAATATCATAATTTAGCGGTCCTTAAATATCGTCCATGAACTGGTGCGTAATTCTTCCAAGGTGGCCTAGCCTCAGGACCAGCCAATTGACTCGTCTCTCTATGCTACTTACTCTAAGACAGTTTGCTGCACATTTGACTCGCGGACTCACCACACCTTCCAATAATTACACCCAAACTCCAAGTATAAGCACCACATACTCATCAGTTATTCCACGAGGACTGCGACTACCACTACTGTCGGGTCTCGTGTAATCGTACATTTTCTGGAGGCTGTTGTTTTCGGCGCATCGTTCAGATTGACGGAAAATTAGAAGTGGACGGAGCATGAAACAGGTATTGAAGATTTCAGGAAAATTCTGGGCTCGGTTAGTGTGCATCGCGGATGAGGTCCTCATGACTGGAGGCATATAGCAATATAGTAGATTACCGACATAGCTTGAGTTCATACTCTTGGTTTCTACCTAGAGTGTATGACTGAGTGTTTGAGATGTAGACAGCTCGGATGTTTGTGGTAGGCCAACCCAACCCAGCACTGACGACTGTCCCTCGGGTGGAGATAAATCGCTCGGCAAACAGACTGAAAATCAAACTCTTCACTCTAGCCACCTACATTCCGTGACATCCCAGGCCCTACGTCCTTTTCCACACGCCAGTTTTCCTTTCGGTTATAGGGCATTATTCAAAGAAATTGACATGGTCGTAGGCCAATGGAGCACCAGTATTCTGCACTGGTGGTTCGGAAAATACTGGTCACCATAATTGATGATAAAGATTGAGCACTGAATAGGAAGTATACAATCTTCGAAGCTAAGATGCTTAGCCTTGACAGGTTAATTATATCCGAAGTGTAAACCGTCAAAGAAAGACGATAGTTCCGACTGATTTGGCACCACAAACCAGATGTTTATCCACCAACCAGGGGCTCCAAATCGATGTAAAACTGTCACTGAGCATGTGTTTCAGCTGTCACACATGGCAGAAAACTAGTTCGGTTTAGCCATCGTGCAAATGTACTGGTGGTATGGATAAGAAACATCATCCCCTGTACCTATCAGGGTTACGGAATTTAAGTTGTTCGAATGCGCTCCTTGGCTGTTGTCTGTTCGCCGAGCTTGACAGCTGGACGCAGACGTTTTGTCACACATGGCAGAAAACTAGTTCGGTTTAGCCATCGTGCAAATGTACTGGTGGTATGGATAAGAAACATCATCCCCTGTACCTATCAGGGTTACGGAATTTAAGTTGTTCGAATGCGCTCCTTGGCTGTTGTCTGTTCGCCGAGCTTGACAGCTGGACTGCAGACGTTTCATCACCAATCGAGGTGATGAAACCATCCAGGTTCTCTCCTGGATCCCGAGCGGATAACTTTATGCTATATCGGTAATGACCCAACATTTATGCTTAAAATATTTTCGTTTTTCGACCGAGCTTAGCTTCCCGTATTACTTTTTAGAGAGGTTCAAATTCCGGTTGACTGATAGTGTAAGTACTTCTTCCAGCTAATACGAACTAGTAGTCACATAACTAACTATTCTTTCAGTGATTTTAAGCAATGCTTCAGTGTTCTCAACGTTTCTTATAACGAGGGTACGATAAAAAACAGTCTCAGTGGAGATTGCACTCAGTATCACATCATAAACGGTCCAAACTCCCAATTGAGATAATCATTTGGTGACCGAATATACTGCGTCTTAAATGCTTGACAGTTGTCAGCTGACACGCTGAGTGGTGGTTGTCTTTCCTAGTTACCGACAAGATGTAGCATTTGTCTGGATTAGTAAGGCTTAAACGTTAGATCCATATTGCATGATCTGTTGAACTGTCTATCGGCTGATTACATCTCTCTGGACCGGTATACGTAGGTTTCTGTATGGTCGGAAAGTTTGTATCTAAGAGATACTACTGGAACAAGGTGAACACTTCAGTTTTCTCGACTCATTCAACATCTGTCTAAGTTCGCTACTGTAAAACGACAGGAAGAGTTCTGCAGTAAACTTTTCGATTCCTAGAATCTACAAAAAGCGAATCTCTGAGTATCACTGGAAGGCAAATCTAGTCGGTTCCGAAATCGGCCCGGTTTTAATACAGATGAACTTTTTTCGCTAATACAACAAGAGCTGTAGTTCCCCAAGGCAAGGCAATGAAGTCAAACGGGTACCCATTTCGCTTAACAAAAATATGACAGTGACTCTGGATTGCCAAGTTTATCACAGATTAACTATATAGAAAACTATGTAGATCAACATCACGCTTCCTCATAATTGAACTCAATATGAAAACTGCTTCAGTGCACCATGTCGAATCATGTCGGTCACTCTGTTAAACGGTCGTCTGCACTTTCAGATGAAGTCACTTAATTTTCTGGGCAAGGTCAAACCCACAGCTTTGGGCACAAAATACACCCCACGATTTCGTGTAGATGTTGCCACACGATGTCCACCACCAGGTTACTCCTCGAACGGAGGACAAATAATTTGTACCCATGCCTTTAGGAATGTCTGGCAGTAGTTTGCGTATAAAAGCCCGTTAGCGATTGGGCTAATCAGACGTCTGTTGCTTCAATGGTGAGTGTCCAGCTTTCCGCGCAAAGATCTTGGGTTTGACTGTCCTTATTATTTGAGATTAACTCACCAAAAGAATTGGAAGAACTGCACAGTGCTCCTTGAATCAGTTTTAGTTTTGGAAATTTCAAAGGTTCTTAAATATTTCTCAATCCGTATAAGTGGTATCTCTGTGTGCGATTGTTTCTTCACTCAAGCTAGCAAATTCATACTGAATGCAAGGGAATAGTCCGGTTGTTTACTCGAGTTATACCGTATCCGTGTTTTCGTTTTCTGGCGTGTAATGAATATCGTTTTGATTATTATCGGATCTACTACGAGCTGACTCGTACCGTCTTTTTCATTAACACTCCATAACACTCGATGGCCATGTCTGAGGAGGAACGACGGATCACGCATACCGTGCGATAGGGTGGACGACCGCCCTACATAAACCACATCTTGTAAATCAAACTTGATGACTCCACAAGGCTGATCAGCGGCTCGGTCCGCCGTTCACGGCAAATAAATCTCCCATATCACAAATCTTGAATCGGGACTTTTCGCAGGGGGACGTAAAGGTAAAAGCCCTAGGAGCTACAGGTTCTCACGTGACGCCGGAGACATTGTATCATCCCACTAAGGGTGCGGCATCATGTGACAACATGTGAATTGGACAAAGGTAAGTTCAAAGTTTTCCATTCAACCGAACTTGTGAGAAAGTGGATCGACGCTCAAAGACAATATATATATATATATATATATATATATATATATATATATATAATCACATCTTGACTTTCAGTAACATGACTTATTGTAGCCTGAGGTCCATTGATAAAGTTTTACACTTTCTCTTTTTTTCATAATGCTCGGATTACCCTGTGAAACACATACATATGGTAGAACAGAAGCGGTTCTCTGAAACGATAAATTTATTTACTAGGGTTAGTACCCTATGAACTGTATCAAGCTGAATAAAGGTCGACAACCAATGTTTAACAAATAAGCATTATTCAGGGTGTTGTTGGATGATGAAAGATTTCTTAGGCTAAATTCTGGTGACTTTATTGGCACACGTCCATGTGTGCCATGTCCCACCAAAAGTATTGAGTTTGTTAACTCTTAGCAAAGTGCTGCGTGACCTATCCCTCTTTATCTTGACAACAACTGGCCTGCAAAAAAGTTGAGCAGGGTTCAGTCTTTTCTGACTCTAATATGGATATAAATTTATTAGCAAATAGCGGGAACCGATCAATTTGCTCCTTCACGGAAGAGTGGTAAAAACAAGGCAGCTGGACGCTACTTGACATAACTTACTGTAAACCACACCCGATTAACTGTGATCGATCCCAACTTATGGTTTGTCAGTCAGATCATCGCAATTTAGTGCCAGAGCAGTAGTAGTAAAATATATAAAAAAATCGTTCAGCTGTAACACCATTTCGGCGTCTAACTGCCATGCAACCCGAAGAAAGCACGAGGGCTGGGATACTGCCAGGTTGCCCAAGTCTAGACAGGGGAAGTCGAGAGGCAGAGTTCGGGTTCGAACCACCGACCTTCCGGTCAGTAAATTCGCGCCCAGTAGTAAAATATCCGGTCTTCTAGCTCACAAGTGATGAAGGTCAACTATAGGTCGCGTAAGTGCTTGCTTCACAGCTTTCGGTATATCACTTGATGTTGGCCATACCGGAAGGAACGAATCCTATCCACTATCAGTTCAAGGACAGTATTTTTAGGGGCTTCGGACAAAAGGCATAATAACAAATGTGTAGATATATATAGAGTAGGTTTATTGATCAGGTGGCGGCTGGTAAACAGCCAAACAGCCGACTTTATCTAATTTCATCAGTTTGCTAATTCAGTAATGCAGTCCTTCGGAAAAGTGTTCGTCGTTTAAAATATTTTACTGGAAGAGACAAAATGTAGACAAATAATCTAAATTAAATTTTGTGCTGTCACAGTTGTTCCGATTTATGAAGTATGTAATTCCGTACTGCAGCGCATCCCTTCAGTCGATTCAAGGTCGGTGATTTATTCAGAAAATTGACACTTCGGTGGCTTTATTTTGCTGGAGGCCAACCGTCTTGCGGGGGTAGCTTTTACCGGTATCAGGATGGCGTTTGATTTTCGGCGGAGAGCATGATTCACATGCTTACTGCCTTGAACCGACTCATATCCTTCTGGCGGTCGGCCGGTGTGTCGAACTTCTCACTGTACAATCCTTCACTTATTTGCGAGTGGATGCAAGCTGGTTGGTTAAATTTAGGGAGGTTGCATCAAACATGAGCCCATCTAAATAAGAGTTTCCATCTTGACGGTCAGTCAAGTATTGTTGTTATATGGGTTTGTGTGGGTCATCCTAGAAACAAAATAACCTGACATCTGGATACATTTCATTTGAACAGCCCTCGGGTTATTAGGTCACAAAATCCGACACAATCTACGGTACGGTGAAATAACCAATAACTTTAATAGTGGACGATACGAAAAGAGGACGGCTTTTCAGTTGCCAGAGTAGCATAACTATTTAATCGGTTAGCAATCTTACAATAATGGGGACTTCGTGTTTACGGCCACACAACCATAGAAGAAGAAGGCCCCAATGAAGAGTGAAATTAAAAAATAGGGTGATGATTTAATGCCGAACCCTCTATCATTGTGGAGCGAGTCCAAGGACGAGACGTCTACGCCTCGGTTATCTCGCTTGGTATTACTGTCATTATCATCACCATCATCATCATCATCGTCGTCGTCGAAGACGGCAACATCAGTGTTGACAATGTTGCTTCACTGCCGTACAACCATAGAGTTCGTGTGATTATATTTGAAGACCAAGAGTGAAAATGAAAGAAAAGAGTGGGTGAAGGAGAGGACCTAGTGCTGGCTTATGTCAAGCGTTCTGAGATGCCTACACCTCCGAGTGCTCAATCAGAAGATATGCAAAGAAACTGACAGTACGAGCGCCACTGACATTGCTTGCAACGTCTCCAGCAAAGCACGCGTGGGGGCATCGGAACCCCATCCTGGAAGGCCTACAACACCAACAACACCCAAACTCCTCGTGATCTCTTTCACGCCTTTCTGTAAAGTCATGCGTTGTCCACCTCGCGGCTTGCACCATTCTGAAGGATGCATGGAGAACGACACTTCTCGGTTAGACGGTGTTTCGGCATGCGTAGCACATGGCCGAGCCATCGTAGTCGGTGGTACTGGATGTTTTCCCCGATTGGAGTGCTTGCCACACAACCAAATACCTGTTTTATAATCACCTCGTAACTAGCATACTGACGCCATCCGCAACCAGCCACGCTTCTGAGGCATCGGTGTTCATATACCTGAAGACGCCTTACATCCTCTACTCGCAGAGTCCATGTCTCGGACCCATACAACAACACAGCCCCTACTGTAGCCTGGTACACACGACCGTTAAGATCTAGTGAAATGTCTTTTTGAATATCATAAAAAAAACAGCACTCCTATTACCGGACTTACTGATGCACTAAGTTTCAATATCAGTGGACTCTTACGGGATCGTAGTCGGAAAGACGTAAAACCACATCAATAAGTACTGGAGACATAGATGTCAGTAAATAAGATAAACGTGCAGTAATTCACGGCTATTTGAGCTCGTAATATTTAGTTTCTCCTGCTAGCGTCTTTTTCCTGCTATTCCTATTCTAGTTATGTTTTGTAACCTGACGTCAAATGTTTTGATGATTCCTACAAAAAACACTGACTGACATACATTTTAGAAATGTGCTTCAAAAGAACAGTTCCAGCCACAAAGTTTGGTGCATATGCTCCGGCTGGGGCGCGAAATCCGATTACTTTGAAAACACTGGTAGGCAACCAAGAGTTTGTTTAACGATCATATGAAGCGCTGTAATGAGTTTCCTCTGGTCGTCTCCCCTAAGAGACAATTCTTCACGCTACGTAGAAATGTGCATTTACCCCGAATAATTATTGTATTCGGGGAATGATGTACATATGTGTGCACATCTGAAGCTCCGGGACCATAGCATTTTGGCAGGCAACGAAATTTCACTAAAATGTCACCGAGTAAACGAACCTTAACATCTCGTGTGCTCGCATGTCTAGACAATACACATAAAGTTGCGCAAGTGTTCCTTGTTAAGCAGGATGAATAACTTGCGAACCGTTTGGCCATTTTCTTTAGGAAAAGTTGAATAGTGTACATAATTAAGCATGGCCTTAATGGGAGCAAGCTGACTTGCAGTAAAAGCCAAAAACTGCATCATAGGAATACATGTGTTAAAGGGTTAAAAAGTTTGGAGAATAAGCCTACCAAGCTGAAAACCTCTATTAGGGCCAAACAGTTGCGCTGCTTTCAGAAAAGTCTGGGAGACAATCGGTAGATTTATTGGTGACGTTTCCATCATAGGAATACATGTGTTAAAGGGTTAAAAAGTTTGGAGAATAAGCCTACCAAGCTGAAAACCTCTATTAGGGCCAAACAGTTGCGCTGCTTTCAGAAAAGTCTGGGAGACAATCGGTAGATTTATTGCTGGGTAACGTTTCGCTTCTGACACAGAAGCTTCGTCTGGTCAAGCAACCAGGTTACAAGGTTGGTCGAGAATTAAGGCGGAAGGAAAACCAATCGGCTAATTCAGGCTAAATCAGTGTTAGATGTCCATTGAAGGACTTTGTTTGTTGGGAGGGGGAGGGTCAGCAGGTGTTAAGACCGATGGGGAACCTACGTCGATATGGGTCCAGCTTAGGGTCTTGTTCTTCCGGTATGCTTCACATAAAGATTCCTTTTGAACTTCGTGTATACTTTTCGTCCGTTTGTGTGGATGAGCTAGTGCTACAATAGTTGTGTGAGGGGAAGGGATTCTGTGAACTTTGATCGGGTCGGAATTTCCATACCCTCTTTCAATGATCCTACGTACATTGACAACCCCACACCGTCGTGTCGACTCAGCCTATCTAAGATCGCGCCCTCTGTTTTATCCACGCTTTGACGCTTGGTGATTTCCACCGCCTCGGCCATCAGCCGCTGTGGTGTGAATCGCAGTCCCTATCCTACAGCTTCTGAATTCCCCAGATCTATTCCGTGTTCCGCTGGTTGTTGATCATGTGGCTATTGATCTGTTCGCCGAGCTTGGCAATCGACCTGCAAACGTTTCGTCACCATACGAGGAGACATCATCAGACATCAGCTGGGTTTACCCACCCAAGATCAACAGCCACATGATCAACAACCAATAAACTCACCTGAGCGACCAGTATTTCTATGTCCCGTGTATAACGCATGTACCGCCACCGCCGTCTTCGACGAGCGCTTTGTATTTATCTGCATTCCTCGGTGGATTGTTTATCCTCTGTTATGCTTCCCTATCCCGGGGAGCAGCTCCCTAGCTGCTTATCCTATGTAAACCTTAGAGCAATCGTTGAATTTACTTTTTTGCACATAGACTAGTCCTTTCAACGGGGCGGACATCCTTCAATTGCACCAAAACTGCTTGTAATGTTTATTCCTTCTGGGACGCTACTCGAATGCTTGCCATGTTCAGCAGTCTTCGAATAACCTCCGATGTTCCTACTGTGTCGATCCATTCATTAGTGAGTCTTGATACCGGAGTGTCTAACTCTAATTACATGAAGTCTGTTGGTAACCTCGATCTGAACTGCTGTTTGGTCGACCTTTTCTGTACACAGCCCTCTGACCCGACTAAACATTGATTAGAAAATACTGGCGTACATGGGTATGCTAACGAGTGTCTGTTGGTTTCTAGTAGACAGTAGTTTTTAATTTCCAGCCATTCTTATGTGTCATACAGTCCAGGAAGAGTAGTGCGCTCGAGGTGGACTCTGTCTCCATGCTAGACTTGATGAGTAAAACTATCGAGATAGTTGTAGGAGTTGTGAAACTAAAGCCTACAACATTCCGACCAGCGACTGAACCTTACACTGTCACAGGTCGTGATAGAGCAGCGTAGGTAATTTGCACCTAGGTAGGATGTCGTGCCAGCATGCTTCAGTCAAGCAGCTCACGTCATAGAATTAAGGTTCCTTCTGCAAAAAATTCCACCAGTCGCAAGATCCTCCTTTCTGAGAAGCCACACTCTGTCCCGTGAGGTGAGCTGTGTGACTGAAGGACTTCGGTGCCCCAATGGAACAACTATACTGCCGATCAGCTATTAGTGACCGATCGGAATAGGGCTTGACCACTGATCGGTATGTCACCGTTTTCCATCTATCCAGAGATTATTGGAATTCTCAGTACTGACTACTTCAGGCGGGAACAAACAACTGTACAGTGCTCCCCGGTCCTCCTGTTTATATAGCAAAATAAAATTCTAATCGTTGTTGGGTACTGATGGTAGTGCAGCAGTTAGCATTATGCCAAAAGATAAATAGCCGGAGCTAGCCTACGTACGCAAAAGTGCACCCTTCTAATATCTTTCTTTACCACTTTACACCGTTGGTAGAGTGTGTTCGTCACCCTGAAACTGAACGACGGACTTTTCTTATATATATATA
>NW_008751666.1:2373626-2433355 GCF_000715545.1 Opisthorchis viverrini
ATATATATGGTATGCATGGACCAAATAAGTACAAATGAATACGTAAGGTTTGCTGTTGGGTGTCAAAAGTAGAGGATGGACTAAATTATCTGGAAATGAGCCATTGCACAAAAAACGCTACGAACGCATTTTAGCAAACAGAATGCAGTGCGAAAAGGAGCAGAAGGAAAAGCCGAAAAGTTGAGTGTGGAAAACACTTGTCGCTGGTTATTCCACAGACATCGAAATGATCCATACTTATTTTCAAGTCTAGTGTGTCCGGTAGCTAGATGATTGTCAACAACACCATCCCCAGCATGTTGTCTGGCTGATGTGTGCAACCATTCCTTTGTGTTCTGATTATGTGTGAGGGTTATCGAATAGTCTGCATCAACTCGAGGTTATGGTAATGGTTGTAGGTTTTCGTGTATAGTGCAGTGTGAGAAAGTGTTGACATGTATCTGTGTGTGGCCGGTGATATTGTAGACATCGTGTAGTGCAAATGACTTCACTAAATTGGTGCCGAACACTACGCAGACAAAATGTGAATGGTTTCTATGGTCACTTAACGAGCCCATTCTCTGGCTTATTATTGGGAAGGCACAAACATCTTATTAGGGTCAAAGACTGGAGACATGCTGGAGGATATGAAGTATGCGCATTGGCCACTCATTTACTCCGAACTGTGAAATTCTGAAGTAGGTCTGCAACAACCTGTAGAGCTCAATTCCTTACGTTGAGTCTAATAACTCTGACTGTTACTCATTCATATTTTGACCTTACCCATGAAAAGTCTGGCAAATGTACTTAAGCTGGCGTTTTTTAGTACTTGTAAAATTATATAAGTCTGTATCACTACAAAATCGAACGCCACGCTTAACTACCGGAAGCTGATTCTGCCCTACCTCGAGAACTATCACTCTTATGACCTACCCGTTGCAAAGGACCGATTTCGGGCTTGACTCTGACATTAAACCTTAAATGCACCAGAAGGAAAAGGTGTGCCCAATTTCAATATCAGTACAATTGATTTCACTTGACTGAATTAATATTATCACCCCCACATTCGATGTGTCCTTAGTGGGCTTTATGGACCTGTGTCCAAATACCCAGTGGTAATCTGTGGTTTTGGTCCCGGCGTACTCAACATTATTTGAGTCAAACTAGAGACCAGACGCTTGTCTTTGAAAGGATTTGGATGAATGGACTCCTAAGTACGTTATTTTTGCGCTCTATTCCATACCAAACTTTAAGTATAGGGGAGACAATTTTATCAGTACAAGCTTTCAAACAGTATTTAAACTGCTCACTAAGCTTGGGAGTTCTGCTTCAACAAACTTGCAGAACGCGGGGAACAAGCCGACAAGTATTTCTCTTTCTAAAGCCGTATTCCTCCCAGAAATCTAACTGGATTCCAATTAACAAAGGCCTTGGCGCTTTATGACTTTCTGGTTCAATTGGAATTGTTTCGACTCGGCACTGCAAACCGTGTTGGTTATATTGGAAGACAGATTCACAGCTGTGAATTATTGCTTCTGTCACGAGTGTTTGGAAGATGTGATCATGGCTATTGCTATCCTGCATGAACACTTGCGATGGTAGATGGAGTGCCAAGGATAAGGCAAACGCATACAAGCAGTAGTCTTTGTTCAGTACACTTAATAAGAGATTATCATAAAAAGTAGATTCACATGCTGTTGTGCTGAGTCTCCCATGAGCACCAGGTTGATTTGCAGGTAAGTCTATAAAACAGTTGTACTTACTGAGATGCTATACTTGCATAGTCGGTTCTAGGAGGTTGACAATAACTATGCTATCGATCTGGTTTTTGTTAGTGTTTGTACCCAGGACTGTGTACTTATTCACCGCGCCCATCGTCAAAATAGGATGTATTATTTCAAATGACTCATGTATCGAGGAAACCCAAGTTAATTTCAGAGCATGCTTTCCCTGATACTGGGGAAATTCACACACGTTTCGCAACTCGTGTGTATTACAACTTGCTGACGAAGTTGCCATAACAGCAGAATCAGAATGAGACAGTCTTCTCAGTAAACCGTAGAAATGACCATATGAAAACTCGTTGGTTTACAATGAGAAATTTCATTTGTGGACCAAGCCATGCAGAATTAGCATAAGCAAGTCAAGACAAGTCTATTTTATTGTAGGTAGTCGCAACATCCGTAGAATTTACGTCCACATAACATTCGCTTCAGTAGTCTTCCCTCCATCCAAGTGCAATTATTCCAACGAGTCCACACCAAAGATGGTAGCTCTGAACTGGGGTTTGGATCTCATTAGCACTCATTGTTGGTGCGTATCCTTGGCCATGCTGGGGTTGGAACTCCGAAAGTCAGAAATGCGTGACTATTGAGTTACCATTACTCGGGAGCATCGCTCCGGCATGAACACGATCGCCTGTTTAGACATGAGAATTCATCCAGCATGTGGTAGGATGGTAGCAACACATTCATCTCGCACCACGCAAATCTGGAAATCAAACTCTGTGTACTTCTAATGAACTATAATAAGAGCGAAGCTCGGCTCTAATACTTACATCCCCATCGCTGCTGATGCGGATTCACCAGAATGATTGCGCCAGGAGGAGGGAAGGACTGTGCAAGCGATCGTGGTATGAATCACTTCATTCTTAATGAGTTAATAATCTAATAAAATTTTTGAACATTAATTATTGACCACCACCAACATCACCAATAATGCCACATAAACCAATATCCTTAAGGCCAGATTTTTGTCAGCCCTTCCCAATGCGAGTAAACCAGGAACAATCGATATACAAAGAACGCAGTCTCTTTCAGCCTCCTTCTCACGATTTGATAGCATAGAATTGGTCTCTCAAAGTCAAGCGACCGAGCACATCAGCCTAACGCAGGTATAACAGTAAACTCTTGCCCACTACAACTTGCAACCGCTTTGATAAAGAGAAAACTGGAGTAAAATCCGGGTACCACATCAAAGTAATAACCCATGGGGAGGCAAAGTTTGTTGTGAGTCAGGCGAGATTTGACGAAACGCAGAACATATATATCCATTTGAAATAGATGGCAAATCGGACAATAGAAACTGATTTTAAAAAATGTTTCCTCATGGTTAAACACTCGATTATATCCTCCTGACTGCCATCACTCGTATAAACATGGAGAATAACAATGACCGGAGACAACAGTGCAATATTTTGGTTGGTATATCTTTCATCACATTCTGTCGGAAACTGGCTTGAAGTAAACTGCACCTAAATTTGCCACCGCATTATAAACTAGGTAGACTCCTCAAAGAGGCCAATATTCCGTCCTTGCGCACTTTGAATTTTCACCCGAGAGGCCTGGAATAAGCAATCAGCAAATTTGGAAAACTCTCGTCTGCAACAAACATGATTCCCGAAATCTCCTAATATGGTGGTTGTTGGGTCTCAGTCCTCAATTCGTTTATTGCATGTAAAGTTGGACGTCAAATTATGAAAGCACTGTTTCCTGCATATTTAATGTTTAAATCTCTCACAGCTGTTTTCTAGGATGCACTTCAGTTCTATCCAGTTAACTTATCACATGTACCATCACGTATGATCTCTTTTGCCATTGATTTCAAAAAGCTGATGGTTCCACTAGGTTGTACATTTGTTTGTTTCAACTGTCCCACTCGTTGAGCCATATTTCAGACCGTCACGACTCTCGACCCTCGGAAAGTCATCGTAATGATCACGAGTAGTGAGGAACATTAATCCCCCTAGAAGAAACTACAACTCCAGAAGGACTTCTCCAGGGATGTGGTTTAATTTCTGGCATATTATGCACTATAACCTAGCTGGTAGCAAAATGGTCACTCTATATGTAGAATTATTCATCATTCGCAGTGGTCTATTTAGAGTTTTTCACTTTGAAGACAAACCGTCAGCTTTGGTGACCACTGAACTGAAATGAAGTTTTTGTGGTATAACTGAGAAGAGCATTTTTGAGGAAGAAACTACACAAGGGGGTTTAAAACGCAATAGAGTGAACAAACCTATCTTCCGCCGTCTATCGCCCCGACATATGATCAATCTCAGTAGGTTCGCAGTGCTTTCCAGTTCGATGAAGCTCCTCCTAAACAGACTAATTTGTCACCGCCTACATTTTTAAGACCCTCTATAACGTTGGTTTCCCAAGTGAAGTAAAAGCCCATGATGATTCCACAGGGAGGCTGAAATCTCTGGGTTTAGCCACAGGCGGTTGATTGACCATGTTGCTAAACGTCCACAATGCACCATCAGTCACCGTCACGGTGACGTACATCAGCTTACAGTGGAACATCTCACCATTTTACAACTCTTTATTGACCGAATTTCTACAGAGACAGCCTTCGGTCGGTCCTTCCTAATTCTTGTCAAGATCCATGTTGATTAAATCCTTTGTTGTTTCCACAGTGGGACTCATAATACACACAGTCAGCTATACTACTCCCTCCTTAAATTCGAAAAAAGAACATCGTAACAACGGTATCCTTTGAAAAGAATCAGCTCAAATGTGTCTTTTCTGGAAGATATTATCTTCTGAGAGAGAACCCCATACTGCAATATGTTTGAAGAATCCAAATTAAAATGATCACTCCTGAGAACTGGTCACAATCAAGGAAGTGCCGTTTAGTGATACATATGTGTAGTGAATGACGGACCTCCGAAAAGGCGTTGCAAATCAGCAGTGATTAAACCACCGCACGTATTCGTACCGTAGGAAGCCACAGAGGATGTGCGTTGAGCCGAATGTAATTTTGCACACAAGCTCCTGCGCAAGTCACCAGCTGCTTTTGCCATGATAGCGGCGGCACCAGTTACTTGTCTATAATCGAGTTGCCGGCGTCATTAGTCAGAGTATTTTGCGAATGTTACTGACGGCTTCCCATTGATATACCTTTAGGAGGGTAATCAACACCCTGATGGTATACCTTTTTCTAGGTAGTTACTCGATAGAAAATAGAGCAAACTTACCTCAATTCCACGTGGTTATGTTTGCAGGTGGACCTGTGGGTGAACAGAACCCAAATATAACGAGGTTGTTTTTCACAGTTTTCTTAATCTGCATCAGCCTCTGGCAGCACCGTCTTAAACGGTTATTTTGCAAGAAAAGACACCGTATATGCTGTCACAAAGTGGCGCGACCAATCAAATAGTCGTGAGATTAAACCACATCCTCTGGAACTTGCTACACTTTTGAAAAGTATTTCCGCCACCTGTGCCTGATAAATAGTTTAGGACTTACCCGTGACGTAATCGTGTCCAAAAAACGCGTGGAAAAGGGACACATATCGGTAATCCAGTCGTTCCTTAAAAGACCACACTTCCCCAGCCTCATTTTTTTACTAATGTTGCAAATACGCACTCTCGTTCCTTGCAGATTTTTTGGCCAGGAACCTGACTGTTGACTAGAATAGCACCCACTCTATGAGCGGAAACCGGACAACCCGTATTCACTCCGAGACAGACCAAATCAGGAAGTTTGATAGTCTGTTTATAACTTCATTTTCCGACGTTTGGCTAGTAGTAGTGTGTGGTTAACCAAGTTCAACACACACACACACGCTTCCCTGTTGTGAGGCTTTATCAACCGGACTTCCCTAACTAATTTCCCCTCAGAATCAACTAAACAGACCTATTGAACAGGTATGTTCAAGATTGTTTAGATTGGAAGGCGTCGGATAACTCATATCTAAATTGTGTTTACTGGTTGCTGGTCGGATGACCGTTGGACAGATCACTGAGCTTGACAATTAGCTTACAAGCATTTAGTCACCAATCGATGGTACACATCCAGTGTGCACTGATTCACATCTTTCAGTGATGCCTTCCAGTGATCAAGTTTATTCAAGTTAAAGCAGGTAGGGTTCAGTCTTTCCAGATGTCTTCTACAGTGCCCATTATCCGCACTATGCTCTCAGCTGCAAAACCTTCACGAGTGGAGTAAAACTTCGCCCACTGAAATGTTGCATTTTGTTGCGCATGTGCTCAAACCAAAAACCGTCTCTATCTACTTTCATATTTTTGCAGCTCACCAACTTTCATTCTTCACTGAAGCAACCATGCGTCTGGCTGAAAAGTCTTGTGGGATAATTTACCAGTATCGCTGAGACCCCGGGATGCCTAAATGGGGCTTATAAGTTCGGACAGGTACTCTCAGTTCAATTGCCCGATTGTGCGAATACTGAGTGCCGTCTTCTACTGAAGCGCACCGCCATAGTTCAAAAACCACGTTTTCCATGGGAAACAAAATTGGCCAGATTGCTTTGTCTGTTGGCTACTCTTGATCGTAGCAAAGACTGAAAAAGAGGTTATCCTTAATCATTGCCATATTCCTGCCCTTCTTATGGGAGACCATTCTTTCGATGAATTCGTTCGACCGCTCTAAACGCAGCCAAAAGTATGTCATAGTTTCCTATTTCACCGGTTCAGGATAAGTACCATCGCACAAATTCAAGTATAATCATTTTTAGAACTACTTCGAATTGGTTTTAATGACATCCAGTACACTCCCAGCACACGTTGCTTAAGCATAGAATGAACTTGTAATTGGTTAGCATTAGAATTAAAAACTAAAACACAGTAAGGGGGATAAAAGTGAAGAAAATTGGCGAAAATGACCAGTTGTTATACGGTTATACGGTATTCCTGGGTGGTCTTGGTATCACAAATTATTTTTGTGCAGTTTTACAGGAACCTATTTTGGACATTTATCGTTTTTCTGGGTATCACTTCAGATTTTAAAGGATATTCCAGAACTGTCGTATGAAGTTATCAGTATGGGTGAAATAAACAGAGACAGAACTTTTGAATTCTGATGGTCATCTCGTGTCATATAATGTCAACTTTTTCAATAATTAAACTTGCATATTCTTGGTTTTTTGAAGTCCAAAGAGGAAGACAAGAAAAGTCGTTGACCTTCTGAAATTAAATATTGCGATTATAAATGCACCAATATAATGTCATTGAATCTACGTTAATGTGGTCTCCCAGCTTTTCCGGACGGTTTCAGAGAGGTGACCGGAAAATTACTGACTCCAAAACTGCTGTTTCCAAGGAAATCCTTTGACAGCTGGCTCAGCTCAGGTGACGGCTGTTCGAATTATGTTGCTACAGGCTATTTTTTCACTTCATAATACGGCGACTCTCCGTCTTCTTGTGAACACAAACTGCTTCCGCAAAAGTGATCACTTCGAGCGATGATTCTTGCTGATTCTCAATGTTGACAAGGTCGAAAGTGGCTCCAGAGTCACAGAACACTCGACAAATAAGAACTTAAACTAACCTCTTGCGAGTGATCTGTGTTCTGAGGAGCTTTAAGAAGAGGCAGCTGCGCTAGCAAGCTTCAGACCATAGCTGCTTTGAAGTTGACAGGTTCGATTAACAAACAAATATTTCGGTTTAACGCGGCTTAGCAAACATTGACTCTACCATAAAGATAACGGTCACGGATTATAAATGGGTCTAATCACTTCGTCAGCTCCTCATCGAATTTCAAAGATTTCACAGCTGAAAACAATTCTCAGGAAAAAAAGAGAACACTAGAAGCGTATCTTTGCGTTTTCTATCTACAATCTATTCACAGAACCTAGTTTTGATCGAATCAGACATCTTGACTTCAATCTGAAACTCACCCGGTATATCACAGCACATTGCGAAGAAATTGACCCTAATTAGTGAAGGTCAGGTAATTTATTGGTGAACCAATGGAGAAAGATAAAGAGAGTAAAGCAATAAACTTGATATGCAGTTCCCAATGCTGTCTCAAAAGTTTGACATCAAAGAGTTTTCTTCCGACATTCACCCTTTTTATCTGGGGTCGAGTATAGAAAATGTTTAACTTCTTTCAGTGCACCTGTTCTCTGTGACATGAGGTGCGTGGTCTCTGCTTTTTATTTTAAAAGTTGATTTGTTCTACTGTGAAGGCATAAAACTAAGAGAACTTTGTACAGCTGAAGTAGCATTAGGATCGCATTTCTCCATAACAATATTCGTATAACCACTTCAACAAGTCACTTTTTATGATCTGATTTTTGAAAAAATGTGACTGCTTTCAATTTGTGGACATATACATTTGGTAGACTATGCCTTCGAACACCGAATCCGGGTGATTGCCTATGAACCCCTTGTAATTCGTCCACTTTACTCTAAATTCAACGGACTCCAGTGGATGGTAAATGGTAGCTTTGCGTTGAATGGGGTTCGGAAACAAGGAGACAAAATGTATGCCTTTATTTCAGTCAACCAGGGCGACATTTTCCATCTTTATCAGTCTGAATGGCGTCGATCATGTTGACGGGCCAAAAAATGGCCAACAACGTGATTATGGTTTATTTCACACAGCGACGGAGGGATATTGATAGATGGCTGGATAAAGGTGACAACGTAAAAACTGTCCGACCATATTACCTTCGAACCTCTGAAAGTTTGATTGACAGAATAAAAGTGAGGACGGGAATGAAACTCTTTCATGTCCTGATTCTGAGGCATCTACGTGTTTGTACGGTTTATATGGACCCAGTGAAGGCGATACCAGTCTTTATGCACAAAATCCTTACAACCTTAAGTTTTTCTAGTTCTAATGTGGACGTAATCCACGCCGTTTTTATCCGTTCAATGAGGGTTTTTGATGAGATGTAAATATCTCTGTAACTATGGAGGCTGGGTGGTTCTTTTGAAGTTCAGACCACATGGGTTTGTAGAAGATTTTTGCTTCATTGCTTTGGTACGGACTAAACACACGTTATCTTATTTTGTTCTTTTCTGTCAATTATCTGTGCGAATATTTAGTTTGATAGTTGGATTGTATGAGTACCGTGGTCCTGGATGACAAGTACACCCGAGAGGAGCTCGGGCAGTTTATTCTGAAGACGCACAGCCGGCTGTCTAAAACATTGATGAAAGGTGGAAGCATCAAATCCACCTTCATTAGTTTATTCTATGAAAAATATCTTGTGGTTTCATTCAATTGACCAATATTGAATTTGTGTGAAACCGGCAGCCGGTGGGTACCCATTCATCAGCCTATTGATACAAATCTTCCAATACATTTTTTATGTAGTATTTTAGACCTAAACATTTCCCCCACTAAGTCACCCTTATTCACTTACATTACTACCTAACCGCCACTTCATTGTTAAATCAGCCAATGATTCATTTAATTAATCAGCCCCTTATTAAATTGTTTTCCTCACTTTTTCCATAAACATATGTGGATTTGAGCAGCATAAGAAATTTGGATCATTTTTGCGTAAATGGCGTATTCGAGAATTTGTATCCACACTACTTCCATTCAGATAGTACTTTCCTATTTTGGAGCGACTATTCTGGTGAATTTGTACCAAAACAAGGATGCACTGGACTTGCACTTTTGCTCCAACTAGCTCTCGTCAGTAATGCACTTCACTGACCTTGCCGAAGTTTGACTCCAAGTCCTCCAAAGCCTTAGCTAACTGCATTACTGCGACGCCGTTGGTGCACATTGGAAGGAACAATATGAATAACCAAACATTTTCTCGCACTGGTTTACCTGACATCTTATTCAGACCGCACACAGCTTTATCTACTTGAGCGTGAGAATTCACGTTTGTCCAAGATGAGTTGGTAAGGTAATGTTACCCCGGTGAATTCGCATGTTCAAAGATCTGGATTTCATACCCCATCACAGCCGGTAAGCCTCAATGTGAGAGGAATGGGAATCTAGTGTCTTTCAAATTTAGTGCGAATCTGAACGAGACGAGACAAAGACTTGCTAAACACATATGATACGAATGCAAGGCTCTTCATGGCAAATCCAAAAACATATGAGATATTGGTAGTCAATGTGGATGACTTTAGCGATGCCAATTTGGCCTGAATCAGCCTAATGAGAGCGACGACGTATATAATGACATTGAGGATACATGCATAGTAATCAAACTGTAGGAGTTTCAGTGTTATTTAGATTTTTACATTCTAAATAGGCCAGTTTTATTTATACCAAAAATTCCAGCCATATCAGCTCAACACTCAATTCAAGAACAGCATCTTATTCGCT
This sequence comes from Opisthorchis viverrini, assembly GCF_000715545.1. Classification (NCBI taxonomy): domain Eukaryota; kingdom Metazoa; phylum Platyhelminthes; class Trematoda; order Opisthorchiida; family Opisthorchiidae; genus Opisthorchis; species Opisthorchis viverrini. Next base: position 2,383,649 of record NW_008751666.1, read on the forward strand.
GCTTGTTCTTGTGTGGTAATAACCTTAGCGAATATAAACTTATTTGCAGAATAATTTGTATTTTTTCGGGAGACTCACCTTGAACACAGGTGTTCTCAAGCAACTGAATGTGCTGCACCAGGCCGCCTCATGTTTTAGTAGCTACGATATTCGAGATATCGCGATACATTTATATCTTTGCAATTTACTACTCATAAGGTTGCTGAATATTCGCCGACAGCCCACGACCGGTTTCACCCTTTTTGGGGCTCATCAGGTAGGCGCAGTCCTCGGGTTTCCGTCAATCTTATGTCCTACTTGAAACCAATAGCACGAAATTACCGAATATACACTCATTTGAAAATTCAGAGATTCAGCTGGGTTCCAGCTGAGTCTCTCGAAAAAACCAAATTAGTTTGCAAATGAGTGTATATTCGCGAATTCCGTGCAATTTGGTTTCAAGTAAAACTTAAGGTTGACGGAAACCCGAGGAATGCGCCTACCTGATGAGCCCCAAAAAGAGTGAAACTGGTCGTGGGCTGTCGACGGATATTCAGCAACCTTACGAGCAGTACATTACAAAGATAAAACATCACACCTTGTCTTTCTTATTCCCATCGGACGAGATCGATTTGCAACATTGAAAGAAAAAACGTGAAAATCGTAGTATCGATCAGGCTACTTATTTCAGCACGGTTTATTAGTCGTGGGATATTCTCTTCCACTGCTAACGAACTGGGGGGAGGGGGATGTGTTAAGTGATTCCGAACTAACATTTGTTCATTCCCAGAGAATAAGAATTATACAAAACATGTGTTGCACTATGGTAGATTTTCTTTTCTGTTTGTTTACAAGATGAACCAAAACGTAAAATCATGCATCTGAAACCTTTTAACATTGTGAGTCGCTTGACATTATCATTTAGCCGCAAACACAGACATGATTAGCCACACAGTAACCGAACTACGGTGACCGGACAAACATGTCTGGTTCCGCTGACTAGGCACCACAGTATTCAACGCGTCCAATGGAATATTGTAACACTGGCTAAACACCATGGAACGTTTGGTCTGTGGTAACCAAGGTGTCTTGAAGGGCGATCTTGCAGTGATTTACTCACGGAGTAGGGTAAGCAGAGCGGAGGCGAGCCTTTCACCTGACAGAGGGGTGAAGAGGCGCTTACAAGAGGTCTGTTTACTGTCATTGCTACCGGCTCTCCGGGATGACGTCCTCGTGACCACTGCGCAAAGTCGGAGACGCTGAAAGGTTTGGCTGCTACCGGACGTCAGTTTCTATCCAGAGTGTCCGAATGAGTGTCTGGAGGTCTTGGCATTACAAGGTGATTCCGCTTGGTCAACACCAAGTCCCTTCCCCGTTCGCTTTTACTCTTTCCTTCACAACAATACTTTCAAGCAAATTATAGTATTATTGCAGTGAAACGACAGTGTTACACTCCGTTCTCGTGCTGTTGCTGCTGTTGCTGAATCACTCTAGTCATTAGCCTTCCAATTTTTAAAAAAAATCTTTATGACCTTTGCATATGAAAAGGATGAGACACGTGACATTTCAGAAGGGTATTTTTTAAAATCTCACACGCCTTATCCATCTGGCATGTCCTAACTGCAGGGATTACTGTATTATCTAACTTGGGGAGATGTAATAGAATACTGATATTGATCGTTGAGATGCCCGGGTTTCGGTTAATTCTAAAATCTAGCGGCCTCACATAATGGGCAACTAAAAGAGTGAAACTTGTAGCATCGGCAAACTTAAGATAGCTTTACCTTCACTAAGCATTAAATTTATGATGTTGCTGTCCGTTACTGACCTATTCAAATGCCAATCATGGAGGCCACCAGAACCGTCCAATATGGGCGAAGTTTGGAAACTTCGCTCTGTCTTGGTGATTTACAAACACGTCAGCTGCATGCAATGATTTTTCCACACGGCCGAAGTCCATTCCCCTCAGTTATCAACAGACGAGTTCTAAATAACCTTACCGAGATTTGTGCACCGTTTCCTCTATCATCACACTGGTGTTGCCGATTGGTTGCATCCTTTATTTATCACCGGTTTTATATATTTGCTCAAAAATATCAGGTAACGAACCCATACAGAATAAATCAGTGCATACTCAAACTCCCATTGTTTCTCTTTTGGTTGCTGAGCGGTGAGCTCGCCTATGAAACCGAGAACATTGAGTTCAAGACTAATTTGACTTGGACGCGGACAAAACGGTCCATCTGGTGCTTCAGGTATATCCAAACTCTAAAAGGTAATTAAGCACCTCTACGTAGTACTGATGTATTTAAACCATGGATGATGAGGATGATGAAACTCTATTTGAACAGGAACTGATTCACACCTACAAACTGGCCAAAGGCCCTTTTATCGAGCATGCTGCACCCACGTTAATTGCCACTTAACGCACAGAATTCAAGCAAAATATTCTCGCGCCAGATTTTTAGCTCGAGAAGCATGGAATAAACTTACAACATCCAGATGAATAAGTCAGCAAAGCAGAATGATGAGAAAGTTGATGATGGTCAACGTCAATGAACCAAAGATGCACAGACTGCCTTGAAATACCGACGATTTTAAGCCAGTGAAGAAACGTCTTCAGCAACCTTCTGATTAGTTTCTTTTATGGAAGCATACTGTAATTTTTTGATTATCCTGCCAACTGAAACATGAGGGGCCTTCGCGCGGGACATTCTGTTGAAGAGATTCACTTGAGTTTCCCGTGGACACCAAATTGATATGCAAATGAGTATACTTGTAAAAAACGCTAGCTATTTAAGTCACAAAGACTTGTGAATCTATATTTGGACGATTTGCTGCGCGCCTTGACAGTCTGAACCGTAGCTGGCACGTTTTTGCACATAGCTTGCACCAGGCTAATTTTGTTCATCTGAACCCAGTTTATCTGAAGTTGTGTACCCTGTACGTACTTTCCGTTCCCATACCTCTGGCACATACTGGAGAACCTTTCGCACACGCAGGTACGATCGGAATTGATTTCAAAGTAGTGGCCAGTAAACCAAAAAGGCTGATTATGCCTTGTTTTGGGATAGTAACACTATTCACATATCCTCATCCTACCAAAAGTCAGATTGAAATACTTTACCCGTACATGCAGCATGATCCACTGAAGGACCGGAATGTTCATTCCATGCCAAGTTTCGGCACACGGATAAGGGTTCGAGTAAGAATCGCATTCTCGAACAGATCCGTATTAAATGTGCCTAAAAAATGCTAACCCTGAAACTGCAATTTTCTAAATTTCCTCCTAAAAAATTGCACGCACGGGATTGTCTCGTATTATGCTACTCAGAAAAATTTATGCTAATCACAGATGCTAACGCGGGAAGCCAAGGCCTAACCGTACTAAGCGGATGAATTTCTGTCGGTTAGGTTACCGAGTGAACGAATTATGGATGACCATAATTATTGTCACTAACAGAATCAACTTTTCAGCGTTTAGCACAAAATCTATAAAAGTGACATCTATTTGCTCCGCCAACAGACTGAGCTCCTTATCAATACACAATACTACAAGAAGACACCATGATTATAATCTATGAGACACGGTTTATTTGATTTCCAGTTCCAATGTGAAGAAACAAAGCCATCATGACTAGTTGAAGAACACATCCTAGTTACCGACTTTAAAAACTTATACCTTAGGAGGAGCAAATGCAGTGAGGCTCTCGTTGTATTTGAAAAAATGATGATGTAACTACGGAAGTGTCCAGTTATACCAATGGCCTTCACAGGCGAATCTTCATTAGCTTGACTAACAGTGACTAACGGAGTGGCATTTTTGGAGTTGCGAATGATTTGCGATATGCATGAAAGCTACGTGGTCCAGATAATTTACCCGATTCAGATGACTGGTTTCTTGTTATGTTGGATTACACTACCGCCTTAAAAATACTCTCGTTTTGGACCGTTACTTGGGCCTGGTGGGACGGTTTTGACCTAGATAAGTGACTCCGACTGCATACTGATGAAACAGTATACTCCATTCCCACACATCAGCAGTTATTGAGTTTTGAGTCCACGATGCGGCTAAAACCACCAACTCCATCACGCATTGCTTTCTTTCGTTGAAAAAAATCTAAAGACCTCACATTGTGTTAAGGGTTTGTACAAGGCGTAAGGGGTCAGAGTACCCTGTCTGTCGTTTTCCACGTACAGGTGCGTCCAGGAGTGGCTACAAGAAGTCATATAGTACTTCGCCAAAGTTAACATTTGTTGACTGGGTGCTTTTTAACCGTTCGCCGGGCTTGACTGTTAATCAGCATGCAAGTTCATTTCCAGGCTTGTCGAACATACCAAAAGTCATTTGTTGGGTAGCCAATAAAGGAGATCGGGCTGCCAGTATTTCAACACACTGACACGTCTACTTTACAACTTTATAACGAAGCGCACTATTCATCCTTACTCTTGAAAACCGTGTACCCCTTTGTACCCTTTTTGGTAATGTGGCCAGGGATGTTACATATGGTTTATATATAGTTAACATCAGAATAGTTAACAGCGGAATATTTGTAGACTGCTACTCTGGATCACAGCTTGGATGTATAGCAAACATCCTTGTGTGTCCACAGCTTGATGAAGCGGTCATTCATATGGTTAGGACGTAGAAGGCAGAAACTTACCCAATCAGGAATAAGACCAATAAGAGACTTTTGTCCGATTAGCAGGTGGTTAATAGACAAAAAATAACGGTTTGTACTAAGTGTCGGGTAGGCAAACAGAAGAAAAGAGAACCCCTAACAATGGTAGCACGGAGTGCAGATAGCAGTCCCCCTTTGACTACCACAGATAAGTTAAATGACAGAACTTATACACGCCTAGTGATCAGAGTTGGAACTCCAGAATTACAATCCAATAGAGACAAGTAGTCCCAGTATGTATTCCCATCAAATAAAAACCGAAATCAAAGGTCCAAATCAAGGTCACATTCAAGATTGGTCCTTTCTACAGAAGCTTAGTAAGAGTGCATACTGAAACACAAGCTCTATACTCCACTCTCGAGCTCATAACCAAATAAGACATTTATCAGGTAAAACGTTCGTCTATTTTGATGGAACGTTTGAACAGATACATGTCCATAGCTCAGGTTAGTAAACAGATGAATGCTGATTCCCTTACAGTAGGACAGTGTCAAGTTACGCCATTATGTTACTGACCAAAAATTCGGCCTTAGTAAAAGGAAGCTTCATGGGGAAGAGACGAAGATTGGGAAGGCCTAAATGTGGACCAAAGCACATTTAAAAAGTGAAAGCAGTTCGACAAGAATCTCTGTTCCTCTTTCAGTTATGTATAATTTTGTTTACTCTTAAAGAACTTTTGTGTAACTTTTTTCTGTGCATGATATCCTCTCTATTGTAGAAAGACCCAAGAATGAGAAGTGAAACTACTTAAAGACAGGTGCTCCAGTGGATCGCCAGAATCAACAGGCCCCACTTGGGATGAGAAAAAATCACAGAGCGGCTTTTTATAATCGAAAAATGGATCTCCAACTGACATTTTGAAAAAATCATACTGTCATAGACCTTAACTGTAGAAGGGACACTGGGAAAACTGAAAAATTGAGACAGTTTTCTTCCACGCGTAATGTGACTGAATTCAGAGCTATTCAGCTGTCATTTCCTTGTATGCTGGAACACATATCCTTCACCGGCTCACAACACCGGAGAAACAGTGATCAGTTCGAGCGTTGGTTTGTTCACTGAGCTAGGCAGTTAGACTGCAAACGTTTCGTCACCTGTCTGGCTGACATCAGTGCGATTTCAGGGAGCGCAGTAGCGAGTAGCGATGGGGTGGTTGTTGTGCTACGCGCCACTACGCTCCCTGAAATCACACTAATGATGTCACCTTGATTGATAATGAAGCGTTTGCAATCCAATTTCCCAGCCAAAAAATGAGCATCTACTTTACCTGAACTACCAACGTTTACTCTTTGTAGTGGTCGGTCTCTTTGGTACTACTAAGGAGGAGATATTAACTTCACCGTGGTCAGAGTAGCACACAACCAATCTTATTCGGAACCTACCTATGCAACTAAACCACATTTCGCGCAAATATTCAATGAAAGAATTTATTAAAAATTCTGCGGCCAAATTTCAATTGAGCCGAAGGGTTCAGTACAGAATTTCACTTGAAGTCAACTGCATAATCCTCAGATCCGTCCTACTTGCCTTCCTCTCGGCATAGCTCAACGGTGATCAGGTGATCATCGATCTCTCGCAATCTTGTCTGCATCTGATCAAACTTTTCTGCTGATAACAATGCTTCAAAACTGACGACCACATTTTCATCGAAATCATGGGAACAAAATGTTTGCTGCCCTGTTGTTTTTCTGCTTGTGTACGTGCTACGTCGTCATATGGTCGCGCAAGATCCAAGTTTTGTATTCTATAAATGAACATGACGTGCACAACACCAACTGGCCGGACGAAAAAAAGTGCACCAGAGTGATCCCCCACACATTTGTTCACACGTTGTAGGCTAACGGTGTCTACTGTTGTTGCTGCGCAAGCTAGTAGATAAGGTTCCCAATTTGGACAACTTTTTCGGTATGTCATTGGTGGCCCTTTTGACTAAATACCGAGCTATTTTGTTAAAGAGAACACTCACTATGTTCACGCTTGATTCTGTCTTGGGGAATTAGAATCGTACTGGTTGTAATTGGTGTTCTTCATAGGCTAGATTTTATTAATACGCATCACCCAAACCTCTCAATTAAATTTTTTATCACTAGTGAGAATGAATGTGTTCGGGGGCCAGCCGTCCCTAATAAGCGAACAGCACATCATTTAGACGGATGTCACGTGCAGAACACGGGCCAAACGAAGGGATGCCCTGATTGGCCAGGATGCCAGCTAATCCGAGTCAAGCACGTGTGACTCGACGCTTCTCGCCCCCTCACGGAGATTCTGGCACGACCTTGTGGAACACTGTGACTACCCTATAAATACAGTTGTAATAATTTTCCTTTGTCTCCATAAGGGGCTGTGTATAGCTACTGTGCCTTTTGATATACAATAGTGGGCGGAGCAGGAAGCCAAGGGACCGATACAGAGTTGCAAGATCGTCCACTACTTCCACAACAGAATGATCCTTCATCGATTTGGGCATGCTAAAGCAATTACCGGTTCTCTGTTACATTTGACTGGATTTTCATCAAGGCTCAGTTTCACTAACAGTGCTACCATTCTAGAATTGACTATAACCAAAAATGCTTTGTTGGATGTTGATCCTCCTTTGATCCGTCAAAAACAAACTGCACCTTAACGTAGTGTGACGTTTTGTGTACCCCTCTGCCTCTATGAGCCATGGGGGTGATGGGGCTGGCGAACGATACCCAGTCTTTCGTACCAAGTTGGTCAGTGGTTAGAGATCTGACGAACACAGTCTCCTGGCCATTCAGATTGGCGACTTGTTCTGTAAAGATGCTAATACACTTGGGCTTCCCGCCAAACACTACTGCCTTTTGGGGAACCTTTTGAGCCAAAAGCTTTGGTCGGCGAACCTAATAGTCTTCCTTTCTGGGTCTTGGCGCCATGGCAGTTGCAGTAGGACCCTTCGAAGTGCAGCTTGGGTGTACTAATACTTGGATTTTTGCAAGAAGTCAAAAACTACTGGAAAAGACGCAAATAACATTGTTATTTTAGCTGCCTCTCTCAGTTCTAGCTTCCAATCGAGGAAACACGCATGGTTCGGTAAAAGGTTGTCGCAAGGATGCTACCGGTTAATTATTATGCATAAAAAAGAAACAAGGCGACATAATTAAAATTATAGTGAATTGTGCCTATTCAAAAAATCAAAACAGGGTGAGAGTAATGACAAATCCTTCGACCAAAACATGGGCATTATAATAGTTTGGTTTAAAAAGGATATAAAAGAAAATTTCTTTCCAAGCCGGTTCTAATCCTAAGTTGCCACTAGCTGGATATGTTAATTGGTGTTTGCTCAGCGAGAAAGACAGTTATTTGCCTATTATTTCGATAGTGAACGCACACTCAAGTAATTGCCGAAAGAATTTAGCGTTATCGATGCTACAAAAGTTCACCTCAGGTTACGATTGATGTGGTGTCTTAGGTATCGTAGTATATCTTCACTACAGGACATGTGGTTCATAAGTTTACAAGGAACAAGTGGACAGTCCATGGCCGTTTTTGTCCCTTGTCTGGCCCACCAGGTAGACGCAATCTCCGAGTTACCGTCAACCTTAATACCATGAACAACCGTTCAGCTGGAATTTAGCCGTACCTTTCGCTAACAGCAACTTAATTAGCAGATCGTGCTAACGCAAAAATACGATCTTGCACGCGAGTGTTTTATAAGATGACGGAAAAGCAGTGAATCTGAACGTTTAATAATTTCTACTCCAGTTAACTTCATCTTCGCTTGCAAAGGCAAGTAAAGGCAAATTCAAGGATAAAAAGTACCCAAATAACGTAGATCCGCTACTTCTGTCTTGTGAATGCTTGTGGTGGTGCCTAGACACTAAAACACTTCCGGACATGGCAACATCAATGCGACGCCCGATAGGCCGGGTGAAGCGCGACTGGTGTTCTGCGGATACTCATACTTTACAGAGCTTCTACATTGTACCAGTTTCCCGGCATTCTGGTCATCTAGGCCCAGTCATTCATGCATTGGAGCTAATACTGACTGTCATCAAACGTTACATTATGATAGTAATCACGTCCGGATTATCCCTTGATATGTTAGCTGCTTATGGAACTAGAAACCAAACCAGAAAGGGTCACTATGTGTTAGAGAATTTAAGCAACGAAACGAGGCACTTGACTTGAGAGGTGCTTCTACAATAAGCACATATTCTGACCCAATAATTGAATATCCTTCCAAACGAAGGATTCCAGTTACGAGAATTTGGCTGACGACACTGACTGTCATCAAACGTTACATTATGATAGTAATCACGTCCGGATTATCCCTTGATATGTTAGCTGCTTATGGAACTAGAAACCAAACCAGAAAGGGTCACTATGTGTTAGAGAATTTAAGCAACGAAACGAGGCACTTGACTTGAGAGGTGCTTCTACAATAAGCACATATTCTGACCCAATAATTGAATATCCTTCCAAACGAAGGATTCCAATTACGAGAATTTGGCTGACGACACTCGAGATATCGCTAATAGAAAACACCTTTCTTTTTTTGGGGGGTTAAAATCGGATGTAAATTGAGTGTCACTACCCTCAGCGATGCGGCGGACCTTAGAAAGGTAAATGAAACAATAGTATGAGGGTTTTCTAACTGTTTGCATGATGAACCTTACAGTGTGGGAATTGTGGATAGCTGAACACAAGTCACTGAAGAGCTTTGCTGGCGTTCGTACAAAATTAAGAAAATCCAATTAGCAGTAATCATGGTTAGAGCGTTATATACAAAGTACAACAACGGACGTTCTGTGTACTTTGTTGTGTTGTGTAGATTCAGCTGTCATTGTAATTTTTAGGTTTCGTTCGGAATTTACCCAGTCTATCCTGGGAATTTGGCCCCATTTGGTGCAGCATTGCCTGAATGATTGGATTGTTCTGCCCTACTATTTTCAACGTTCAACATTTATTGCCACAGATTATTAAACCAAAATTCACTACCAAGTCAGATGAATGGTGACCTAGGAATTCTACTATGTCTGTCGAGTCATGGACTCTGTCATCAGCGAAGCGAAAAAATCAAATGGTCTAAAGACTGCAGGTGACTTATTTTTGGTGCTTTTCTGGAAATGGGGTTTCAGAGGTTGCTTCATTTCCATTTTTTATCCTTTATTAACATTCCCATGATGGTCTGATTACAAGCGGTCTAAAAAGTCTGTTTTTTGTTTGTATGCAGATTGACCGCGCGCAGGATCACTTGATCCTCCAGCATAACAATAGCACAGTCGTTTGTTAATCACGTTGGTCTCTGATTTTTCGTCTAATAAAAAATCATATGAAGCGCGGTTGATTTATTGAAATCATCTTGAATTCAAGGATTAGCTGATTGACGGACAAAATGTTCTATGTCTAGTCTTTCGGTTCACGAAAACCTTCAGGATGCTTCCAGTAACGACAGGATAAAAAGATAAGTAGTTTTTGTTTCTCTCTCCAAGAACCGAGGACTTTTCAAATGTCTGAATCCGAATTTAGGCTTTTCTGCCATCCGGGGTATTTTAGTGTACACCGACAGTCCTTAATATGTGTAATTTTTGTGGTCACCCAGAAGCAAAGATACTCTATTCATTCCAAATATTCCAATTTTATAACATTTCCTGACGTCATATAGGTCACTGATTTGTCCCATTTTTCTCGCCATGAATCCTTCTATCTAACCGTTTTCTGAATTTTCCGCGAAGGGCCACTGAATAGGAGAAACTCGCATTCAGCTCAAATGAGATTCAAGTAAATACTCGTTAACTAGAACTGACCGCTGATTGGCTGATTGACTGACTGACCGAGTGACTGTCTGACTTACTGACTGGTTGACTGACTAATAGGCTAGCTGATCGTCGTCGATCGTTTTTTCATTGAATCATTAGTTGACTGGTTGACTAAGTGAGTGAAAGATCTTTGGGTTGACTGAATAGGTGAGAAGGTTCATTATGCTGAACATTTATTTTGAGAAGCTAATGGGTGAGTTGTTAAGTGATATGGGATGCATCACTTTCAAAATCGCCAGTGGGTGGCCTTTAGGGTGCAAACTAAATCATACGTCTGCGGTCAAATGTTTATTGTGATGGGTCCGCCGACAAGACAGATTTCAGGAGGGCAAATGAATTTAACTAAACAAATCGCCGGATGCAAACGGAATACCCTTATTTGCATACTAATTTGGTTTTCACGAACGAATCACGTGGAACCCGGCTGAATTTCTCGTTTATGGTGTTCTCGATCAAATGAATGTGCTGCATTAGGCTGCCTCATGGTTCGTTTGGTATGATATTCAAGATATTTTGACAAGTTGTATAGACGAAGTGCACTACTCACAAGATTTCTGAAGAGTCAAATTGCCTGATATTTTGGACAATACGGATGAAACCAATCAGTTTTTGAACTGCACTTTGTAGAACCCTTTTTTGAGAAGGTATGGGAAAGTTCATGCTGAGTCGCCTATAGTGAATTATGAAGCCGTCCGATTTTCCGAAATAATACGGTTACATCACACGTATTCGTCCCAGAATAAAGATGCAACGTAGGTTGAATATCAACCTTTGGAAAATCTAAAAGTAAAGAGCATCTGGTTGATTGTCTGGCTAATCAGTATGTACATTTCGCCTAATTTCGGACTTCTTTAAGTTACTGAGGTGACCAAAAAGTCCCTGAAGAAGAGGTAATATGCACTAAAAGGACTTTGCTTTTTTTTGTGTGTGATACTTGAAACATTTGGAGAAATTGTGGATGAAACGCTGCAGTTTATTGATTCATCGCTGAAGACTGGTGGATTAATTTGTATAGAGTCAGGTGTTGACATTCGACAAAAATTATGTTTGAATTGGGTTCACTGGTTGAAACCTTCATTATATTTTTTGGATTAAACCTATCCTAGATTTTTATCACGGCTGAAAAAGCAATTTCGGCGGCATTAAATCGGTCTGAGGTGGAAGCAATCGTGGTTTATTTGCATTCTTAAGTATGAGGCCTAATTTCATTTTATTCACGTAAAACTATAACCCAAGGCATTGCATTTTTTGCGGAAATTTCACTAATTCTTGCTTTCGGGTGTTCCTTTGATGCTGACATCCAGAATATCTATTCAGTGAGTGGTAGCCTCAGGCATTATAATCACATTTCGTCAATCTGAAGGCGTTGAATCCTGCTCGCCTTACTAGAGTCTGCCTTAAAGTACCTCTGTGGAATAATTTTTGTGATGGATTTTTTGTCCCCGGGCTTGCTGTAGTGGCAACCGTTCAAAAACATTTGATTGGGACATGTCACTATTACAAGCATCCACTTTGGAACGACCGTTCCTGAATCACATCCTCCTGGATTACAGTCTCAAGGGGAAAAAGTTAGTGAAGTCATGTCAACCAGGGGATTGTAAGCGACAGGAGAAGAGCACCAGCCAATTAATATCATTCGCATCGCTCACACAATCGATTGGACTATACACAAAGTGGAAATTCTCGTCATTCAATTCGTCGTTCATCCTTGATCTGCTAAAGAATTTGTTACCCCCCTGCTTGAACCACTATTGATACAGTTGAATTTATGGCTGAAAACAGGGTGGGCAATATGGCAACATGTTATTAGTAATCATTTTATCCTTGATTATATGATAGCAGGTTGTGCTCATGCAGCTGGTTAATACAGCTTGCACAGAGGAGACGACTAATTTCTTCCATGGCCATACCTTGCCAAGAACTTTTTATCGATTTTTGCTTGTCCTGTGACCAAATTGGTCGAATTGCAGAGTCATTGCGCTAGCGAGGATACAACTTCCAAGAGGCATTGTGAACACCTCAGGAGTAAAAACTGATATGAGGTAGCCGGAAATAAAGTGCGGTACTTTACAGTACAGTATAAAACACAGTACTTTTCACAGCCACTCAATTTTTGACACCTTTGCTTGTCAAGAAGCTAGCTATCCGTCTCTCAGTAATGAGTCTTTTATTTCGAAGCTGCACTGGAATTGTCTGGTAAAGCCGTCCAAACCCTCAGTTCCTTTCGTAAGTTTAGGTTTCGAACAGTCACTTTCAACCAAGCTTAATTAAATGTTTCACTAGTTTTGTGCATGTACTATAGTTTTACTGCACCAGGCAAGATGTTCCAAACCCTGACTGCAGCATGCAAACGCCACAAAACAGAAGTCATGTGGGTTATATCTCAAGACTATTTTGCAGACTCACTACTGTATTTTTTATCCCTGACATGAATAGTACAATGAGCAAAGAATGAATAATTCATCGCCTTTTAATGACCTGATTTCATAAAGTTGTTATTAACCTCAATTTACTCATTACTAAAGCCAAATAAGTCTTTTATGAAAGTACTGCTGCGGACTGATCCGGTCACGTGTACGTTTTGGTTATTTCACCCGAATAAATTTTCGCTTGGTGAAAGCACACAAAGGTCACTGGTTTCCGAACGGTAGCCCGGGCCGTAATGAAGTGCTGGCACACTTTTCAGTATGTTTCAGTATCAGTTCACGTGACCGGTGAAAAATGCATATTTGCGTGATCGATAAACCTGGCTTAGGAGGAAGTCGCTCGGACAGGCTGAGGGAGGAGCAAGGAATGTCGTTGTGATAAATGTCACAGGGAATGATCTACTCCATTTCTACCGACAGTCAGTTTGGATCAAATGGCTTAACCGAGTGACGCACATAGTTCTCCCGAGACACTGAAACTACACAACAACTGTGTAAACAATTGAAACCCACTTATAATCAACCATGGACTAGCTTTCCCATGTTGAGACCGGGGATTTTTGCGAAAGGTGATCGATATCCAAGTTTTGGGGACACGAACACATTTGTCGATCAACTGGAACCAATGATTTCGCACGCTACAAACGAACTTCGTTGCTGCTCGTCCATGTTCTATTGAACAGCTATGCTGATAGGTAATAAATCAAAATAGATTCTGTCACATGATGGCGTCGAAATCAATGTGGTAAACTGGCAGATTCTTTAGGATCCGACCAAAAGAGTTCGATAAATAACGATCGTTTTGAACATAAAACTAAATAGAGCAGCAAAGATAAGGCAGGGTGTGTATGATCAAGTTGATTGCCTCGTGCAGGACTCAGCACATCCTTGTGTTTTTTCACTGCACGCACTTTTTATCCAAGTTTTCGTATGTAGGTATTGTCAGATAGGTTGACAAACGTGATGCACAGTTTGTGAGGATTTAGGACTACCGTGAGAATGACATGCGAACGTCAGAGGTGTTTCACGATGAAAATTAGCAGTAACCAATACTTGATGCCTTTTTTGATATCAGCCTTCGGTGATGTTGGACCCTATGTTAGATTCAAGTGCCAACCAAATCGAATGAACGCAAATGTTTTCATTAACTGGCAGAGCCGTGAAAGGATTCCTAAACAGTTTCCACCAAGTTGTTTGTATCATTTTGGGTACACGGATATACATTGAGGAGAAAATCATAGGAATATCAAGTCTACACGCAAACGTAATAGTCGTTCGGGATGAAAGTCAAACACTAGAAAGTCTGACTGGTTTTACAGAAATTTGGACTGATGTGGTTCACTCTCGTATCTTCGCTGATACCCGTTAACAAAAAGTTCATTGGTTTAGTGTTTTGGACGCTACAGGGACACAAACGCGACAATAAGTTGATTTTGCTCCTAGTTAATTAGTGCACTGTTCGGAGGTTTGGATAATGCCAGTAGGGTGGAATAAATTCGTAGATTGTTACCTCTTGTTATTAGCAAATCCCAGCTTTGACCCTCTTAAGAACCCTCATGTCTCTTCCTGGATAGGGCGCATGCTTCCATCTCACAGTGGATAGCATAAAACACATCATACATAGTGAGTGGCGTGAATAACCTCCCTAAAGTAAAGACGGAGAAAAGGTCCAATTTGTACTGATCATATATTCTTTGTTCCGTTCTGCGTACCTAGGTTTGCGAAATGAGAAAGCGTACAAGGCCGCTTACCACTCCTCCAGATAGATTCTCAGTTATATCAATTATAACTAAGCCAAATCTGAATGGAAACATAAAAGCTGTAAATTCGAAGATCTGAATGTCTCAGATGTTTTTCAATCACACTTCAAACAAACGCTATAAGCGAGTCATTCGATTGAAATATTGCAACTAAGCGATGGCTCACAATCAATGGAATTTTGGTGAAGTTGTAGTTACCTGGCACACCTGAAAACTACCACTCAAGGGAGATGGGTAAGATGTTGCAGCATCATAGTTAGGTGACAAGGTTATCACACTTTATCGGGTTGCGTGTCGGCTAGTCGGCTTCCGTCAAAAAGCTCACTCCAGATAAGACAATACACGTTTCGCATCTAAAGGGCCTATACACCATTGTAACAATACTAATAAGATCTCAACCGAACCAACATAATGGTTGAAAAAACATTAGGCTGAAAATATGAGTGAAAGACTGAAAGAAATTTTTAGAAAGCAATCAGACTGCCTATTACTTCGGGATGCTTCAAGTTCCGTAATCCAAAATTCTTCCTTAAAAAGTGACGTAGTGTGTAGTTTCTACGGGTGCCCATTATCAGGAAACCTGCACAGTAATAATACTTTGGAAGAATACTGACTAGCCTGAAATTTTCGGTGCTCTTTCCACATTAGCCAGTAGAAGAGTATCGTCGCCTTAGCGAATATACACTCATTTGTAAACCAATTTGTTTTTTTTTCGAGGCTCACCTGGAACCCAGCTGAATCTCTCGTTTATGAGTTTGCAAATGAGTGTATATTCGCTAATTCCGTGCAATCTGGTTTCAAGTAGAACATAAGGTTGACGGAAACCCGGGGACTGCGCCTACCTGATGAGCCCCAGAAAGTGCGAAACTGGTTGTGGGATGTCGACGGATTTTCAGCAACCTTATGAGTAGTACATTACAAGTATCGTGCCTGTTCAGCTGTATTGGTATGATCTTTGTAAAATCTAATGTGCTCTCTCCCTATTAGTTCTAGACAGCCAATTTCGTACACATTGGCGAGAGATTTTGTTCGTGTTCACCGCCGATGAAATTTGGCTCAACGCCGCTACATCGGAACCAGGTGTTAACTGTCAGGTGCTGCACACATTCCCAGGCCCAATTCCAGCCGACTACAACAAATATGTCAGAGTAGTTCACGAAGGTCATGAATGAAAATCTCTTCTACATTGTTACATGTATCTGCAGAGGAAATTAATCGTCCCAGCAGGCAAAGAGTGCCGGAGATGTTGTTCGGGAGAGAAACAAGAGCTCCACTTTATCCAAACTTGCATTTGGATACTATAACGAGAGGTACTTTCCCGAATTAGGTAAAGGCTTATGACAACATGCGTCCTCTTTAGCCAAGCCACTCATTTGATTTGGATCCACACTACTCGGTGCACGTAAACTAGGCTGTTGAAGAAACTTGGTAATAAATTATATGCCTACGGTGAATTATTCAGCTTTTAGAAGAGTTTCCAGTCAATCGTAGTTGGTTGTAAAATTTGAATAACCATTCCTGCTGTATTTTCAACTTCTTTTATTTTCCAACACAGGAAGCTCCGTTTCAAAGAACTTGGATAAAACACTTAAAAACCTTTTTCCATTCAAGTCGGATGGTATTTGTGCGCCCGTCCACTTCTTGTCATTCACGCGCTGTTGTTGTCAAGCCAGCCCTCAGCTGATTTCAACAGATAGGTATGCCGAAATGTTTACGTACAGAGAAATCACCAAACACGTGCCTATTTATGCAAATGAGTTGCTGCATCTGACGAAAGAATTGATGGGACATTCGCCTTTGTTGTTCAAAATGGTAGACAGTTTTTGATTGACTTTAGGATCTCTCAAGCAGACAGGGCTCTAAGTAACTTTCTAAATATCTGGATTGGATATAAGCAGGTCTTGAATGTAGGTGAAATAGTATTACAAAGTATCGAAACCATTCGTAAGGAGCAATCTTTTTCACATTTGTCTCTTGGTTCAAATTTCACCCAGTCTGTTTAGGCTTTGTATTACCACGATGATCTCCTGCACAACTTTTTCCACAAAAGAAAGCCTCTAAACTCTCCTGAAACTCACCCGCTTAAAACTACTGCTGTGTACATTCAATATGCATTGACGCTTTGAGCTTCAGTCAACATATCACAAGGTGCTGAAATATACTTCATATTTTTATCATGATCCTCCAGTTTTGTGTCTCATGTGAATTGTCATAAAATTCCTAATAGGTAATGGTTAGTACGCTTCTCGATGTTAAATGGTAGTCGCTTCACGTCACAGTCGTACACGACACCTAAAGGTTCTCGTGTCCACTTTTGTATGGAGGACAAAACGAAACACCCTACTACCAACAAACGAATTATCTTCAGATTGATTATCCCAGCAAAAGTTTGCTATGAGTATACCACTAGGCAACACCATGAATATTGACACCGACATTTTTGCATCCAGTCTCACCCCTTTAGAGGCATCCCGCGAACTGACCTTCCCGTTTGACTCTCAGTCCGTTCCTGAGGCTCTTCTGGTGAATTCGAATGAGTTGTTGAAAGGTATTTTCTCTTGTCCCGTAAGGAGACAGTTCTTTGTTCACTTATTTAGACATTTGAACTTTCTGTACATACTGGGCAGTGGTTTACAAATCAGGCGTGTGTAATCTCTTAACCTTGGGTAAATTTGTCAGAGCCATGGGTTGAAATATCGCGCCGTGGTAACGGGCTGACGAAATGATGGGAACAAAAATCCCACAACTCACCTACAACCAGTTTCAAGGTCCTGGACTGTTGAATCCAGCCCATTTCACCCCATACGCAATGAGATCAAGCTCATTGATGCAAACATCAGACCTCCGCACAGTGTTTTTTGTTTTCCGCTTTACTTGCCCGTAAGCTATTCCCTGCTCGACTGTTGTGAAAACCTCCCTTAGTTTTCCAGCGTTTTTATTCGTATGTTAGAGATCCTGCACCATGCAAAAGAAAATTAGCTTTGGAAAAGTGTGAGGCCAGTGAGCAACAACAGTAAATGCCAACGACATACTAAACACCTTTCTAATACCGTGGTAAGTTTAGTTATCGAATTTAAAGTGGCAATCTTGTCGTCCGAAATATGGCTTGTTTTCTTCGCATTCTGTCCAAGTTCCTGTCCAACAATGAGTAACTTTGTAGCTTCCAGTCCCCCACATACATGACTGTTCAGCTCACAATCGCTCATTGGATCGCGAGGCTTGTCTTTTTTCTCATACTCATAAACACGTCACATTAAGCTGACTCATCGGACATCGATTGTCTGCTGCACTGCCTAGTCAGAATAGCAACTACTCATGTGCCGACGTGCCCACGTGCAGGCACTGGGACCCACATAAAGGGAAACCGAACCCAGTCAGGACACAGACTTGCGCGCGCGCAGGGAGCAAGGCGCTCTTCCCAAGTCCACGGACAATCATGGAATACGTGTAGCAGCCAAGCTGCGGAGAAAACACGTTCCCGCCGTCCGGACTTTCACCAAAGGACTCTCGCATACGGTGAGTTCCTTTTTTTGACTCGCTCCCATTTCGCACTGTTTTTATTTTTATACGTGTCGCAACCATACTAAAGACTTTTACTAGTGCACACACTTTCCGATTTGTATTATGGCTATCACCACATATGCACTAATGACTTCACGCGCAAAAAGGCAATTCGGTACTCAACTGTTTGTGAAAGAATTTTCAATAGTATATCCTTACGGAAAATAGCCTGAACAAAACAAAGTAAAGAGGAAATAAGACACAAGAAATAGGCAGACATAGGTCTTCAATGGTTTGTAGGGTCAAGCCTTGATACTACGTGGGCTCTTGGTTTAGGAAGCTATGCTATTCTTGGCGTGTCCTCTGACACCACTAGACTGCCAGACACGTCGCTGTAATGTTCAAGGCCATCTAAACCGTTCGCTGCCCTCATTGGTTACTGGGCTGTTCGCGCCGCCACTACGGCTCGTTCACCCGTACCAGCGTACAGTGTACCGATTGGCGGATACCGCAACCAGATACTTTAGTCGATAGGTGGGGAATGGCGATCGTGCGGAGGGCTCAATTGATGCGTCTAGAGACTCCGCAACCACGCTGGGTTGGTATCGCTCCTATGCGATGTAATCTGGCTGATGTCCAGTGCTGAACACTTAGTCATTACAGTAGCAGATAACCCGTACAACGAACACAACCATACAGCTAACAACGAATTTGTACAAAGTTGTCCAGCGAACCCACCCTGCACTTACAAATCCAGATGGAGTTATTTAAGGTATCTACTGTGGACGGCTTTTACAGGAATATTTAATTGTGGACATATTGTTCTTGAGCAGCCAGTTGCCGATCAATGGCCCGTGATTAAAGCGGGTGAACAAGACAACGAATTAGTAACTGCTGCTGATTGTGTGTGCGTTGGCAATAACCAGCCTTTTTCTGGACAGGTCTTGGAGGATACGAAAGTGACCAGTATCCATTTTGAGCCCAACGAGGAAAGCTTGACAGCTGAATATCACGGAACTAGTGAAGCCAGACCCAGCGAAAACCACTGTGTTCCTAGCATCGCGGACAGTAAAGTAGCGCTCATTTCGTCAAACAATTCGCTAGACAGTTTCAACGAAACGCCGCTTGCAGACCTAGACGTACCGTTTGATTTTGACGCCGACAACCTACTTGTAAATGGTCCGTGTAGGGACTCGCATATAACATGCCAGCCTGCATTCACCCTACTGAGTACTTATTACGCTGATGCAAACAATGGACTCATTGACGAACTGACTCGAGACGTTCTAATCAAAGATCTACTGCAATCCGTGATTCCACGCAATTTGTCAGATTCAAGTGAAGTTTCCATAACCCCAGAAACAAGAAAAATGTATGCATGGGCAGATCCGCCGACCAATGATTCCGAGCAGTCGGATTCCTCCAAAAGACGGACTCAATTTGATTTAGAATCCACTTCTTCCAACTCTGAGGAACGTCTACCGTATCCAGGTAAACTGTCTATGTCTGATAATTCATTTTCTCCTTTGAGCCCGGCTACGGTGGAATCGAATACAGTTATAGATAACTGTGACAAAGCGCCATCCTCTAATGAATATGATGATCTGAATCTTCCGGATGTGGATCGCCATGACCACACATTGGCATGGGCGCTGGCTAATATACGAATTGGTGAAGATGAAGCAACAGAACGTGGCCTATCTGCTACTCCACCCTTATCTATTTCTTTTAACAGACAAAGTCAAGAAAAGGGTCCAGTTTCCTCAGCCAACTCTTGTCGATTGACTGACACTCAAAGTGTACCATCCCATATGGATTATGATGGGTTTAAAACTTTCCAGGACGACGTACCCAACATCCCCAAACCCAAGAGAAGCAGTTCCTTGAAATCACAACGCACTCCTCCGGGAACGCCCGGGCAGAAGGTGGTGCGCTTCGCCGATGCTTTGGGACTGGACCTAGAAACTGTTCGGCATGTGTTTGATCAGGAAAACCCTCCCAAAATTCCGGCTTCGGCCACTTTTGATCTTGAACTTGATACTGATGAATCTATAGCAAAACTTGGTGCCAAACAATTTCGAATGTGTTTCTCGCAACCGGGTTCTGCGGCCAATTTTATTCGAAGGGTGCTCGATCAAACTGTGTGTCTCGAAGATGCCCACGTTGAAATGCCCAGAGGCGTTTTGAACGGGACCATACGTGTACGAAGCCTGGGTTTCGAAAAACGTGTTTTCGTTCGGGCCACCTATAATGATTGGTCTACCTACTGTGACACAACTGCTTCCTATGTCCAAGGTTCACATGACGGCGCGACGGATAGATTCTCTTTCAGTTTAGTCTTCCCTGACACCATGGTTCCAGGAAGACGAGCTCAATTTGCCATTCGATATGATGCACACACCGGGGAGCAATTTTGGGACAATAATTTCGGACAAAATTACTCAGTCATGTGTTACGCAAAAGCAACGGATCTTGCCGGTGATGGTTCTTGGGTGCACTATTTGTGAGACAGTGTGATACGGGACTTGTATACAACGCGGCTCACAACTTTATAAGAGGTTAGCAGCTAACTGAGTTTTGTATCTGGTTGTTGCCAGTTCCGTTGCAGTCATTTATAACGCCACTGATGCGACTAAGTTGTAGTCACCGCCCATTTCCCTAGCCACTCCCAGCAGCTTAGTCTTTCACACTATCAACCTTTCGGACTTGAGTAATTTCAGATTTTTGACCTCCGCTCCACCTTGAAACACACAATCAGAACGGTTCGACTTCTCTTTATTCATCGTGTCATCACAAGCCCAATATTTTTTCATTGGATCAGTCATTTTCCCAGATGGTAGTTGATCATGCATGTGTCCACGTGCTTCCCTATTATATGGAACTTTTGTATATATGTAACCAGCCGCAAGCAACTAGTGTCTTATTGTCCCGGTAACTTATCGTGCGCGTAGGCGTATGTGACTTCACACGCGTTTGTTGGCTTTGCCTCTCCCAAGAATACCAGTGTTCTGCTGTTCAACATCAATAAACCAACCAAATTGTAGAGTGAATTTGTTTTATAACCGTATGTATTCGCCAGAAAGAGGGGCTGGTCCCATTGAGATAGTTGTCCACCAGATGAACGCTTTGTATCATGTGCTAAATAACAAACCAACCTTTGTGAGAGGCAAAAAATGCGAACTGTTGTCAGGTCCTCTGGCTGAGTGGTCCCACGGTATGTTTTCTTTGTGAGTACGCCCCTACATTTAGTCGTGTGCAGGCTTCATCAAACTATGTTTCATTGCGTTCCTCCTGAGAACATCACCCAATTTTTTTTCATTCGTAAGTCAAGTCGGTGGTACTACAGAATATCAGTAGCTCGGTTGGATTACTCAGTTCCGAGATTGTTTTTTTTGAGTATGGCAAATGATTCGCAGAAGTTTCGTTAACATTCAAAGAAACATTATCAATGCGTTTTCCGGTGGGTGTTTCCTGTTTTCCAGCTTACGTTCACGTAGTTTAGTTGAATGGCAAACGGTTATTCCTATTCACCGGTCCATTCTGGCTCTTCTTGATGAGGTATGGTCTGGTTTCCCTTGTTTGGCCGCTTTGCTCGGCGTCGCCGCCTCCATTGGCTGCATAGTAGGACACCCGTAGGATGAGAAGGCTGGATGTGCTGGATGTGGAAGCTGTCAGGTAAGTTGGAAGTGATTGAAAATGTTTGATCTATTTGGAATGAGCAACACTGCTGATACGAGTGTATCAAACACTTTAAAGAAATCGGCAACTTTTCTTCAGCAATGAAAGAATGGAAAGGCGCCACCGAAAAATAGTTTTACAGAAAAGCAATTTACGGTAACAAAGTTTGTCTCCGTTTATTCACGCACAATAGCAGTTGTGCACTTTGACCCTTCTCATTTAGTTTCCGACCTTCTAGTTCGGTTTTCATGCAACTGAAATGCTTTATTCAGTGGCTTCTCCGATGCCATGACTTTGTCGTGGGAAAGTTAGGGAGGAGAAAACAGAGTTGATTAGGGCTACGACACCGATTAAGCCACGTGATCAAACGGTGAGTGTATGCTTGGTTCATATGCTAGTTTTTGTCAAATCCTTGTCGTTCACAAATGACTTTTACTTGGTTTTAATTCGGAAAGTCTGGAAGTCTGAAAATTTCCACTAGTGCAGCTCTGAATGCCATGGTGCGCTGCTATGAAATAGAACAACTACCCTAAGAAGACTGGCCGCTACATAAGAAAACAGAAGAATGGATAAGAATAACTAGGACCACATTAGAAGTACTCTTTTCTAAGTTTATATTCCGATATCACGACTTCAATCGATTTCATGCCACTGATCAATGATTTTTACTGCAAAGTCAGCTATGATGGTGTACTGCGTACGTCGCATATCAAGGCTAACAACATTTCTACGAAAAGTTTATATTAACGTGAACAGTATAGTACAGTTTGGCAGGCAGCCTTTATGGCCTTAAGGGTTCCGAGTCAAACTCCTCAAGGATCTTTTTAAACAGATTAAACGCCGTATGATGTGGAAAATTTAAATCCGAAGCATCGTAGTTGAGTAAGACGCTGTAATTCATCGTTTCAATTATCTTGGACAGCCCTTTTCGATCAATTGTAAAGTCATTCTATGTCCTTAGTTGTAGAACAACAAGTTTGTTTCTCCTTGCTTTAACCTGATGAGTCCCAGTAGGAGTGAAAGTCTTCGGTGGCTAGGCACTGCAGATAAACTGATACTAATTATACTGTTCGGTAGTTCACATGTCAGTTCGGTTTATTTACAGCTAGTCTTATGACCGTGCTTGCTTAAAAGGGTGGCTTGTAGTCAACTCATTCCGTATACGCAATTATTAGCCTGGAATGGTTGAGAAGCTATTTAATGCAGGCTGACTTTTGCACAAGTCCGAAATCAGCTATACATTCCTAAGGCTAAAATTACCAAAAGCAGCGGTGACAACGAGAATAGATGGATTTGTGTCAAACCTGAAGCGGCGTGTACCTGGTTTCAACTTGGTAGAAACATATCCGAACTTTCCAGCGTCAATTCTTCGGAATGACAGTTAGAGTGCCTAAATAACGTTGTATAACCAATCATGTTAGTGTCCCAGTACAATCGGAGCAATTCCATACTAAATATCCATAAAAATCATTTCAGTCATGAGGTATACGTGGTCCCGGCGACATTTTAGGATTCCCTGGATATATTGATGCATCTCATCACCCCTGAATAGGTATGGAGGTTGCAGATAGCCATGATTCACGTGATATCTCCTGAGACTATACTTATTCGTGCCCATTTTGATGGGTGATTTCCAAGATCCTCCTGAACCTATCCGAGACTTCCTCCTCGATTCTTATTCACCAACCAATGTCCTAGCTTGCGAACAGTAAAAGGAAATGAACTAAATGAGTCCAAGTAGAGTTTGATGTGCTCCGTGACTAATTCCACAGAGATCCTAACACTAATCAGCTTTTTTCCAAGGAGTAACTTCACCAATGTGAATACCTTATTCCTGGGTGATTACGTGCGCAGTGGAGGAAATTTTTCATTTTTACACAAAAGGTGACTGTGCAAATAAGGAAGTTTGGAACGGAGAATTCAAGTTGGCCAACTTTAAAATACTTGGTCGTGAAACACGTCTGATTCGACTGACGGGGAGCATCCAAGTACGGATAGTGACACGATATTCGTCATCCTAACTTTCAAAGTCTCCATTAAGCTATTGCGTTGATTATGCTACCAGTGAGGTTTATTATCAAGAACGGGGAAGAAAAACTCATTCTGGTTGCCCAAGTGAGAATCCATTTACTATCTATTATCAACCTACCGAGCAGTTGTGAGGACCGAGTTGTAAGATATACTGAATTCTGTAAGTGATATGCTTATTGAGGAGCGTTTATCGTGGTTTCAGAACTTACAAAATTTTCTGCTTTATGCAGTTTCCAGACACAGTGGAGCACTTTATCGTTCTGCGATAAGAAGATGGAGGCAAGAGACAAGCCACTCGCAATTAGTCTGTCTTTTGGTACCATAACTAGACAAGACATGTGTCCAAAGATGTGGAAGACTGATAATGGTAGATAATAAATCATAGCTGGTTGATGAACCCAATGATGATCAAGGTCGGATATTTAAGAGATCGTGAAACAAGATATTTTTATCTGGCATCACATTACCTTCCAAAAATTATGTTTGTAGAAGAAACCAAAACATTTCCCCCGCTGGAGTACTCCTAACAAGAGACGCTGTGCTCCGAAGTGTGTCGGAGTTTCCGCCTGTGTGATGCTTGATAGAATATTCCGTTTCATCCGGAGTAAAGGCGTTCGATAATCCTTATTATGGTACATCTTCAAATGGAATATAAGGCACCTTTTTCAATTTCAGCTAAAGAAATTATAGATTCGAGAACTAGAAAAATAAGTTCCACAGCTTGATTATCAATGACGCCACTCGCACGCGTTGTGCATCGGTCGGTTCTCATCACGATAAATAAAACACCGATAGGAAAGCTCTCTGTTGCGAGCCCGGAACAGGCAAGCCGTCCTCATGACAGCAGAGAAAGAAGCCAATTCGACTGATCGCATTACACAGCATGACATTATTAACATGGTTCCAACGCCGCTGAATAACACTCAGCCGTCAGCTGTGGATCGGAAGTGCTTTCTAGAACAAGGAAGGAAGTGTTTACTGTGTACAACGATGACATACTCTGTCAACCGAACATAGTCTTCCTGATTACTGGAGGTATAGTTTGTTAATCTTCAGTCACAGCAGCAATAATGGTACGGACAAGCTGGTGGAGAGCATGCATCTGTGTGGAGTACAGATACGACGCCGAAAGTGCATGCTAACCCTCAGCTGAATCCTTGAATATGTGAATGTGTGTGTATTCACTGTTATTACTCTGGTCAACAGTGGCGTCGTATCTCAGACAACCAAACGACCTTAATCTGGTTAATGCTATTCCGCTTACTTTCACTCTGCAAAAATAGGTGGCCGCACGTCGAAACCAGATCCTAGAACTGGGACCGGAAAATGTGGACGCGTTTCAGTTATGTTCATCTGCGTGACTCTAGTACGTAGATGTAAATGACCAATGAAAAATTCGTGTAAGATTTAAGTGAAGTATTTTTGTAGGCGTGATGGTTGAACATGGGCATGAGTCATCCTCGACTGTCAGCCGGTCAGTCATTGCATAATGCATAATGGTGTGGTGTACCAGTGTCAACAATAACCTTTGTAATACTAAGCGTCGTGGCCTCTGATTCTGCAAAAACAGAAAAGAGACCATAAATACTGTATGAGGGTATAAACTAGGTGCTGATAATTCCTGAGTGTGTGGCGTCTACACGAACGGCGCTGCGTGTTGTGCTTGGAGGTTTTATGAAGTAAAGTTTCACAGCGCCTCAGTCCAACGACAACTGAGGATTTACGATAGGACATTTGTTCTTCTGCAATGAGGGTTATGTGTCTAACTGCAAATCATATCTACTGGACACTGAGAACAAAAATCGTGTGAATAAACAATTGTTTTGGTCACTACGCTAGAATCTGGTTTTATCTTCAGGCTATTTTATTTGTGCTTTGAGGGAGAATGACTGAATCTTTTGCAGCACATTGCGTTGACAACGTTCAAGGAAGCTATTTAGAATTTGTAGAAGAACGCTGCAATCGTGCTCAATCAACTTCGAAACTTCCTCTGCTCGGCATTAAGCTTAGAGTAGTGGCAAAATCGGCCACCTCATTACTTTTAAATTTGGTTACTTCTGATCACAACATACTTGGCAGAGAACAGACGAGTGTATAAACATACTTTCGCTAGATTTTATAACGTCAGATGAAACTTACTAGTTTTGACCAACCTGTGGTGGCTTCAGTTAAACATTATCCACACGCGAAATTTTGTAGCTAAGTCTGACAAGTTTATGTCTGATTTTCACGTAACGTCCACGACAGAACAAAGCAACCTCGGATAGCACCTATACTTCGTAAACTTGTTTTTTTTATCATGTATGTGTGCGCCTAATCATACTCCCCTGGATTTCACCTGGTCTACGGTTTATCAAGTGTATGTGCGTCCAGTGCATCGCATTCGGTTCCACCTCTAGTACTCTAACTGCACCAACAATAGAAAAATCATGGAGGCACCGTCTTATTTCATGAGTCACTTGTACTCAGTGCACCATGTACTTCTAAAAACGTGTTAAGTTGTTCTCCTAGCGCACGGTACTGCTTTCTGGTGATACTCGGCGTTGTTCTCTTATACTACCGCAATTCTGCCCGGGTTGGTTGCAAGAAACAGACTCCGATGAACTTTCATTTCTTTATAAACTACCTGTTTTTCTAAATTTGTAGCAGAGGAGCCATAATTTGAATCATATCCATAGACTTGACATTGCCGTGTTCTTTCGACTTCCGTTGAATGCTAAACAATCGCTCCGTGTCTAACTCGTATAGTTTTTTTTATTTATCAACTTTCGTATCAACTGAGGTGAAGTTTACCAAACCAACGGATACCAGCTATACGGAAAAGCACCTCTACAAAGAAGGCTCTTTATTGTCTTAAACTTCGTTATGATTGCTTTAAAAGAAAACTGACATAGAACAGGCCGTGATGTGGCAGTTATTTTACCGGTTAAACGCCACAAATCGGTAATCTTTCTGTCTTTGTGCATCGATAGAAGTCTGCTGAGGAGTATCATGGTCCATCATGGTCCTACCACCTGGTATCACCAGAAGTAACTAGAACACAGTAAATTACCACATTTCACTGCAAAGCCCCTTGGTTTGTTTGCACTTACTAAAAGCACTAACCATATTCAGTTCGATGTAAGGCGGCTTTGCCATTTTCGTGCCTCATGGGTACAATGCCAAGCACTACGTAGACTTGGATAATTTTATTGTCACCTTTATCTAAATGAAATTGTGCACCTTTTAAGTAAGACACACCTCCCATAGAGTATCAACCTCCCCGTTATTTGGACTTTTCTTTTGCATACAACCATTCGAATTTACAACCTTCATTTGCCAAACTGTCACTTCTCCGCCAACACTGTGTTTAGTCTAGTTTCGGTTATGGGGTTTCCACAAAACATTGTTTATAAAGCACATAAGTAACCGATGACAGTACATCGGAGAAAACGTGACACTTGCAAACAGAACGTTTGGCTAGGATCTGCATCATTCTTCTCACGTGTCACCGGTAGTAAAATGGGAAATGTGTATAAATAACGAATAAAATAGAGGACACTCACCGCGCCATTATTCAAAGCCATCTTCGGGTATACTGTAGCATTAGTATTGGGTTCGCATTTAAACCAACTTCACTTCTACCTGTTACCGGAGACAAACTCCAGAAAGGTTATGTGCTTTCGCAACACTTTCGCAGTTTTTTTTTATCAAAATGTCTAAATGCCTCATTGTACCTAGAATGCGAATCTGAAAGTACCCAGCATAACCGTGAACATCTTTCTAAGAGTGTCGGCTAAGAGCTTATGCTACTTCGTTCATTTGACAAATATTTATCCCTCCATCCGAGTAACTTCATTCAATACACCTATGTTGCAGGCCCGTGGCGTCTTCGTGCCAGACAACACAAAGTCCTAAATCACTGCGCTTAGAACCTATTAAGGTGCATCGATTGTTGCAGCTTAGGTTTTTTTCACGCTCCCATTCGAAATTTACAACTGTAAGACTTCAGAAGAACATGATTTGAAAGAAAAGCCTACCCTTATTGCATTGTGCTTTATGATAATTTCACTGAATCCTCCAAACAGTTGAATATCCAGAAGCCTCGGATTGATCCACCGATCATGCCTTGAGTTCTGCAACTGTAAAATCTACTCCCTCTAGTTCTTCAGATTGTATAACACCTTTCCTTGTCGTTGATGCTTGTAACTTCCCCCTGATTATCTCTTCCTGATTCAGCACACCTCCTTTCAGGTGATCTACAAGTGTTTATTCAGTAGGTTTTGTTTTCTAAGAGAAGATAATTTGAACTGTGTGCCCATTATTAAGTCAGCTGATGACCAGGAAATACAGATAATATTTCTCTCTTTGTCTACCCTTCAAGCCTTACCTTTAGGAAACACAACTCGCTTTTGCTTTTCTCGATTTGAACTGGCACAGTGTCGCTTCAGAAGCTTCACTATTTCGGGACGAGTCGTCAGGTTTTGGGTCAGCAGGCTGAAATAATTTGCAAATATCTACGTAACAGAATAGTACTTGCTACTCATCTAACATCTTTTGAAGGTCATTTATTATTCTTCAGGTTCAGTGTACCAGTTACAATGAATTTATGTGGCCCGGAATTCGTTAAAATTGTTTTGAGATAATTTTTGTTGTGACGGCAGAGAAATCACCCAACGTCCCATTGAGAGTTTAATAAAACTCGACAAGATATTTTTACAAGAATGCATTTTTTCAGGTTTTGTGCGAGGTGTAAAGCATCCGTTTGGGACAACGTAATTTGACATCGTGTGATGTATAGGCTACCAACCAAACACAGTTTATCATCGAATAGTTTTATCTGTGATACTTGTGGTTTTCTTAACGTCAAAATATATCGGTCAGTCTACCGAAAAACGCATAAACTCTATCACTGTTTTGACCCCAGCCCGTTCTCTGCACGTGTACGAAACTTGTCGACAGTATCAATTTTTCAACATTCACCAATTATAAGCCAGGTCGCCACCACAAGCCAGTGAGTATCGTGAGACCAAGTAACAGGAGTGGAAGCGAGGAACATCTGCACTCAGGTCCTTCTACGGTAACTTGGAAGAAGTCCTTCGGAACCACACATTCAAAAAAAAATCCGGTCAGTAGGTCAGTAGGTTTTACGCCACTTAGCACAGTTAATAGATGTAGGAAATAGTGCTTTTGACGGCCTGGCTACCAACGGGAGCCACCAACTTGATGGAGCAGGCGACCGAATTGCTTATTATCCAAATTTTCGTGGTAAAGTTGGTTAGTTTACAGAGGTTTAAAAATAAACCAAATACTTGCTTAATGCAGAATGCTGGCGCGGATATGCCTGAAGGCAGACACACGTGCCTGTCTGCACGCACAAACCAGTTGGGAAAAACGACCGACGAAGGGAAATCGATCAGAAGGGTATACGTTCTTGCCGAGAAAAAGTCTTAGGGAAGAAAATACGCGTTTTTCTGCTGACAGTAGGGACGCCGAACACGTGGTTTTCCCTATACTAAATTGAGACAGACAGTTGTGACAAGTCAAATGCTTCCGATTTGGGCAGATTTGAAATGCCAGTCTGCTGCGCATCGTAAAAAGATTTCGCCCCACCATGAGAAATGTCATGCATCTAATTCAAGGGCGGATCTAGGAATTTGAGATGGGAATTCTGACACTGTTTTCAAGATGAATCGAAGATTGATCACTTACATCTAGAGTACGGAAATTACACTTTTTCTCGGTGTGGTATTTAGAATCCCTTGTCTTTTGTAAAATCGGTTGGCTTGGCTATTTTCGCCATCATTGTCCCGTGTGGGATTTGAATACAAGAGATTGTCGTCAGATAACAAGTCTAGCTTCATGAACATTTAGCAACGAGTGCCTGAAAACCACTGCCGAATCGATTTTTACAACAAAGGGCAACAAAATATTGTTTTTATTTGTGTCTTGTTCGTGACAGTAGCGAAACGTCATAACCAAGTTTTAAACAGTCCTTCAGATTTTCCGGGGGAAAATGCTTTACAGTTGTCTCCAAGGAGGAAACCGATTGTTTTAGCTAATGACTTTTTGTTATGGAATGAGGTAAAACCCATTTAGAGCCCACCACTTCATGGCGATTACCCAGCAAGGACTGCTTTGGGTTGCACGTAATCCATGGTATAGCCTCGACAAACGAACAGGTGCCAATTTAATCATCCATGGCCTTTGACCCTCCGCAGCGAATTTCCTTGTTCTAATCCATACGTGTTGCTACGACGAAGTCTTAACGTAAAGATGAAGTGCAGTTGTCAGTTGCTGATCGACCATATTCGGAATAAATTACTTTTGAAAAGGCGTTGCCTCGAAGCTTATTTGGCATCATTAACTCCTCTCATTGAAGCCCATTTCACGGAAGTGGCTGGTTTTGATCAATGCTCGCGATTTTCCGCCTCACTGAGGAACAAATCCAATCAAGTAATCATGTGTCACAACAAACTGAAAAATAGTACTAATCAGAGTTCCCGGTTGTGAGCTTGGAAACCCCATCAAATTTGAGCCATGTTTGTGGCAGATGAGTCGTAGAAGAGGATTTATATCTGGCTTCTAGGACGGGAGAAAATCCTACGATTATAACGAACTAAACCTTCTCACCCAGTGCAACTTTAATAACTGTAATAGAAGCTCACTGGAATCACGAATACACCTTCTTTTTGAACGAACTTCAAGGCCTACCTGAGTATAGGAAGATCATAGAACAGTTTCTGCCTGTCGCGCCGGAGTGTTCTGCATTTGTCTGAACTGAAAATTATGCTGTAGATCTTTGTTTGGGAAAAACTCCAAAAAACTCCAAGTACCTTTTCAATTTTACTCAGTGTTTTCGCAGATCATATCTAATAAAGGTGCATTGGGCGGTTGAAGCTTGTATTTGGCGATTCATATTCTTTGCTCATCCATCTCATATTCATAAGACAGTAGCCCAAAGTCACACATACGGGTCTGTATATTCTTGTGCGCAAATTTAAAGGAACGTATAAACTAATCAAAGAACTACCAAATCACACGAGAGACAAGCATCTCGTGAACTGCAAATCCTAACTCGCCCGGAAAACGAAACGCCGTGCAGTCGAGCGATTTCAGGTCAGCCGAGCTGACATAGAGTGGTGTGTTGATACTAGTGACAGGAGGACGTTAGAATATCTGACCCAGAACATTGAAAATTCACCCGATATCGAGTTGTTGTAGCACGTACTAGCCCGCAAAAACTAACGAAATCTGTGGAGTATATGCAACAAAGAACATCCATTCAAACGCTCCAAATAAGAGGAATCAAGTCCAAAACCCACCCACATTGACGGCTAATTCCTTCTAAAAACCCGTGATCACATGGCATAGTCACCGGGCCCAGTTACTCAAAAAGAAATTTTGACCGACATTGTGCCAGTCGAAAGAGGTTACGTGCATAGCACGCCAGTCAGAATACTAGCCTGCCCATCCGGAATGAGAATTTTTTCGCGTCAAAAGCAGAATGTCACCCAGAAACAGATCCGCTGGTTATTTACTGTACATATCCGAATTCAACAACTAACCCGTGTTCCTGGTTTACCTAAGTCTCCCCACTGGAGTGCCCCATCATCGGAAGGCTGAGAAATCAAAATCTCTTGAAAGATTTCTCTATCCCAATGGGCAAATTGAGGATAGATTCTACTGTTTTATTCAGGCTTTTTAAACCGGTGAGGGGTTTTTCACTTCAGCTGGGGTGAACAACCAAGATACCCAAAACTGCTGTGGTTTCCTCACTAAGGTAAAATCTTAACTCTGTATAACGATCAGCAGTGCCTCATATCTATGTCAGCACAAAGAAAAAAGTTTTCTGTCATCCAGGTTAACTTGAATGAGAAACACAAGGGTGTTGTAGTAATACAGGGGTAATTGTAGGAACCACGAGAAATATAGAGTTGAGGTAATCTGTTTCAAGCATCAATAAACTCTGGCGTTCTCTTAGGAAGAGCAGAAATTTACTCGGGCTAGAGGAAGTCCAGCCAAGCAGTTGGTATGATGCTTTACAACCGTTAATCAGCAGCGTCCTCTAACATAAAAGGTTGACTTCCCAGCGACATACAGCATTGTTATCTCCCTTCTTTCTCCTAGGAACTAAATTAGCCATTTTGAGAGTGAAGAATTGCCGCTCGTTTAGTCCTTATTAGTCAATTTCCATTCTAATATATTCCAAGATGAAATGCAGCAGAATTAAATTAGGTGTGATTCGCTTTTTCTCAGTAGGTTCATAGAAGGGTTCTGCAATAATAATAATAATGTTAATAATAATAATAGACGAACTGTGCTTTGGACAGCCATAAAAAATCAGCTTATTTTGAACACCACAGAGTTTTATATGCAATGCTATCCAAATGCATAAGAGTCACTTAAACCATTTTACATACTCTGATAACCACTGGGGTAATTGAGGTACTTGAAACCAGCGTTGCAATTCTCAGTCAAATTCTGCTTGAAAATCAGAGAATGTATTCCAAACGGACCAGTTCTAAACTACATTGCCAACACTGTATAAAAACCAACACAATTTCTCAAATGAATCGCAAAATTACCTCACAAAAGCTCGTTTTGCAGTGAGTTAAATCAAAGAAACTTAGCAGAGGAATGAGTCATTTCTCAGCTTTGATGTCACTAAAGTCTACACTCGTGTGATCAGAGCGAAAAGTTATCAGTTCTTACATGGTTTAACGCTTGACATGTGCATCTGTTGATCAACTCACTGAATAGTTCCAGGCAATGAACTTTGGTCATACCGAAATTGCTTTTCTTTCAGACTTGCTATGTAAAAACATGAAAACGGAGTAGACATGGTCTCCCTGATCTCATCAAACATGATGAGCATTCTGCTAACCTAGAGTCTGGGTTGATGGTGAAATTAAAGTATCTACTCTATGTGCGGTAGTGATGATATTTTTCCCCATGTGACGCGAATTTCACCAAAATAGGTTATTCTCCATCTTCGTAATGATATTTTACAAACAAGACAGTGTGAGACTGTCTGTCTTTTAAATGTTAATAGAATACACACAGATGTCTGTGTGTCTGCAACCTTTTCGTTCCGGATGACGAGTGAATTCGGCCATCCCCTTCAGTTAGCATGACAAATTAATAGTAAAATTGCAATCAGTGGGCAAGTAAGGTTTGATTTGGTGAAGACTGCAGACGTGGAAAACTGAACAGTGTGAAGTAAGTGCTCAGCAGTTAGAAAATGTAACTCTTCAGGTTAACATCTGGATGCCCAAACGTCAAAAGGACTCTGAACAAGATCCAGCTCGGTATTTGGGCCGCGTTTAACATTGATTGTACTGTACGGACCCAAATCAACAAATCTCCTATCATCGAGTGTTCAAACGAATTGTTTTTGCAAAATCCACCGTAGAAACTGCAACGTAATATATATAGAAAAGACCAGATGACAATTGTTGGCATGTGACATTGAAAACACGATTTCTGCTCAAAAACACAACACACTCAAGTAATTTAGAGAAATATTTAACGAATAACACAGCTTGATATACCAGGGATGAAATTTTTCAAGCCAGAATTACTCAGAAACACCGAAGATGCTACGATGAAACCATAATCGTTTTAATTCAGATGCCAGATCTGAACCATCTGAAACGGAAGACAGATGCGCCACAGCCATGAATTTAGCCTGAACACTATCCAGATTATTTCTGAAAATTGGAACTCGGACGGGATATTTTTACTCCCAGGACAAGTGACCCAACCGAAGCAACCTTTGATGCAGCTGATTCCGGTTGAGTGGCAACGTTTTCGCAGTGGTTGCCTCTTTTAGTAATAAAACCTCAGCCGTAACGCTGTTATTCGTCCAGAGCTCGAAGTAGAACTCAAAGTTCACGATTTTGCCCATTTATGTCTTAAATGTTTTATCTTTCTCATCTCACCGAGAGCTCGTCAAGTTTTTAGTGCTCAAGTATGTCTAAATATTTCTACCGGTCTTCTCGAATGTAGCAACGAGGATTCAAGCCATACTCCCCGAAAGAGTACCTTTCCAATCCTACCGATATCCCTGTTCAAAAAGCACTGAGTTTTGTGAAGCTACGTGTGCTCAGTCATAGCCAAACAGTCTCGAATGTGCAGAATGTCCATAGTTTACAGACCCCTTCATTCTGCCATGCACTTTTAATCGTCCTGAAAACAAATTCATGGGTGTGGTTTTGTTCACCATTAGTAAATGATTGTTATCTGTGTCCTTAAAATTCGTTGGGATGAAATACCGGAAGGTGAAGAAACAAAAATAATTGACTTTGCGCAATGAATTGAGGCCGACTGGTCTCATAAATTGATTTTCATGCACAAGCATAGGCGATAATAACTACTACTGTAATTTGTTGTGATTGCTGAGTTCTGCGCAACATAATATATTAACAGAAATTTTGAAAAATGGTCCTGCATAATACAAAATTTCATTGTTTTGATAGCAAAAGCTGAAATCCCAAGAGTGGTTTGAATATCATCATCAAACGAACGAACTTGTGCCAAAATGTATAACTCTCTTCCTGTGACATTTCGGGTCGTTTTTTGGAGGAGAGCCACCTCCGCATATCACTTCCGGTCGGTGTACCGATCAACCATTACCCACATCCGTATCAGGCGACTAGTCAGTTCACAGCTGTTTGGGTTTCAGCACTTAAACTTGCATGTCGAATGACCAGATCGGTGAACAGGACAGAACAAATGAATAGACTTTAAACATTGGCAGACCCTCTAATTATCAACAATCCAGCCAACTTATTTTACCCAGCGAGAAAGCAATTTACTGAGGGTATATATGGCGTGAAAGTGTGTAGAAGAGCAGACTTCATTTGACCTGCTATTTCGGTTGGCACTTACGTTTGGTCTACAAACCATGTCGTTAATTATATACGCACTACAAATTATAAGACGTGGGAACGGGTGTAGTGAACTTCAAGCCCCCTAATTCTATATATTTCGCATAGTACAGACATTTACACTTGAGCTGTTTGATAAATGTTTGTGAAAACATTTCCAAGAAGGTGACCAAAAATCATTCCATTCGTGGAGTGAATCACAAGAAAATGGAAAAAGATACAAAGCAATATATGAGCCTATAACGTCCCAGTGGCTTCCTGTTTCTATAATGGAAAATGACTGGTTTGTTTCCAAATGCTTCTGCTTGTTCGTGTCTGCTATGTTGATAGGACTCCTGTTCAACAAAAGAAGTACCTCACTATGGTTCTTATCCGCATTACTCCGTCAATGCTTTAGAAGCTAATTCATTAGGAAGAAGTTGGAGGTTATTTTATCCTTATGATAAACCACAAGAAATACCTTGCGAATTTCATTGGATTTCAAATTCAAACCATCTTTCACTGAAGCTAATCTTTCCCTTTGAACTACCGATGAACGATCGGCGTTGTTCACCAATCGTTTTTATACTAAAGAGCACTGACGTACTCTATGTGACGTACTCTACGTCTGACAGATAGCTAAGATAAACATGGTGGTTTGACGCCCAGTATTCGCAAAATGGAATAGCATTTTCGAAAGCTACGAAGTGTGGCTGATAAAACAAAACTGACAGAGAAATGAGTTCAGAGTACCAGCCCAACTTTTTAAGCCCCATCCAGGCATCCCGGGTTCTCAGTGATGTTGGGAAAGTATTCCACCAGACTTTTTCCACCAGATGTATGATTGCTTCAGTGACCAATCAAATCTGGCGAGCCGCGAAAATATGAACGTGAATTAAGATGTTTTCGGTTGAGCACATATGCAATAAAATACAGCATTACGGCGCCAAGGGTTTCATTCCCCTCCTAAGGGTTTTGCAGGTTAGAGCATTGTGCGGCTAATGGGCTTCTGGCAGTTTAACACGTGGTAGTAATATACGGTGCTGGGTATATTATCGCGATAGCTATCATCTTCCTCATACAGTGTCAAACATAAACAAAGATCCACCAGCCGAAAATCAATAGTTATCCGAGGAATGTCGGCAACATCAAACTAGTTCCTATGGTGTGTTAGCCTATAACCCAAGGCAAACGGAATGCTTTGAGAAGCTGGTGGAACTTTTCATAAAGGAAACTACTCACAAGGTTGCCGAAAACTCTTCGACAGCCCATGACCGGTTTCGCCCTTCTTGCAACTCATCAGGTAGGCGCAGTCCTCGGGTTTCCGTCAACCTTATGATCCAATTCGGGTTAAAGTAGATCATAAGGTTGACGGAAACTCGGGGACTGCGCCTACCTGATGAGTTGCAAGAAGGGCGAAACCGGTCATGGGCTGTCGAAGAGTTTTCAGCAACCTTGTGAGTAGTTTCCTTTATGAAAAGTTCCACCAGCTTCTCAAAGCATTCCGTTTGCCTTGGGTTATAGGCTAACACACCATAGGAACTAGTTTGATGTTGCCGACATTCCTCGGATAACTATTGATTTTCGGACGGCTTTATCGTAGGTCAATTAGATTTGTGTTACTGATTAAAAGGGTACCAATTAATCTTTCACGATTTCCGTTACCTTCCCGTAGTATTTCATCTAGCAGGCTAGTTTCTTTTTCTAGTCAGGGCAAGACTTTAATTGCTCAGGATGTGTATGCTAATTAGTGAATTAGTATGCGAATCAGTGAATAGTATATTACAGGTCTAAAAATACTGATTTAAGTCAAGTATAAGTTAAAAATGGGTGTTTTTTCACCCGTTTTCTGTCCAATATTCATACCTTCTGCCTTGTACAACCTATCTACAGTCCAATGCATACAATCCAATTTACAGCTACTGATACACCTTGGAATTTCTTGATTTCAGTTGTGACTTAAGACCAATCAACTTAGTGATTTCTTGGTAAGACAGCGATTGTGTCCTGTACCAAATGTTCCGGGTCGAAGCTCAACCAAAGAATTATGAGCTTTACGGTACTGTTACTGGCCTGTAACACTGGGCCGGTGTACTGAGTTCCTTAGTTTTCACGTATTCACTGAGCAATGGTTAGATGGCGTCCTCACCACAGAACCAAATTTCCCTACTATACAATAAACAACCATCCCAATTATCGCATTCTTACGAAAATACAGTAAAGCACAGAAGGGAAATCATCAGCTGAACAGGATCACAGTTGTCACAAACAACATGAATTACTAGAGAAACAGATGGAAACATTCTAGCCTACGAAGCAACCTCAAAGTTCCACTTCGTAGTACATAAAATCGAGCACCGTTTTCGCAACAGCCAAGTCATAACACACAAGGAAACTGCATTGGACTGTGGAAAATGACTGCGTAGCATGTGAGCACTGTTCATTCCGATTCGTAGAAGCGAAAATAAGAGTCATTTAAACTGGAGAGACGACTCAGTGAATTATATCTGAAGAGCGAGCTGGGTTATTCTTCTAGAAAATACACTGAAATCAACAATGCATGCAGCTTGTGTAAGACTTCCGTTTCCTAATTACATTGCTGCAAACAGCTTAGTGGTACTGCAATGCAATAGTTGATATTCTATGGGTTGTTTTTCGTCAATTCAGTCTATACACTTGAATCTGCACTGCCTGACTTTTGCCAAGCTGAACGTTGTTTTGATAATAACAACAAGGCTCCAGAATAACTAATGACGTTCCCCTTGTCCTGTACGGTGAGACAGTTCTCAGGCAAAGAAAAGTAAATACGACCACCGGCTTAGCTTTCATTCACTTTTCCACGAGCATCTCAATTAGCTTGAAGTTTGTAAGTATGCGCCGACAGTTTCACATCATACGAGCTGCCACATTTCAGTGCTTTTTAACAATGGGACCGATCAGATTTCTCACTCTGTACATGTACTAGGGTAAAGCTGAGGAGTTTCAAACCAGCTATGTTGAAACGTGGACAATGGATCAAGCAAACAGGCAGATGAAGCTTCAAAATTATTTACCCGAAACTACACAAGAATTTTGTGGGAATTTTCAAAACACTTCGCTGTGTTTTGACTTTGAATGTCTATATTATACAACGCAGGCGCTCAGTCTTTTTAACGCTGTCCGAAACAACCTAGTTCCAGAACTCCTGAGAAATGAATTTTTCTGCACTTTTACCCCTGAGTAAAAAGCGACCCGAAATGACGCAGTTTGCGGACAATGTCTTTGGGCTATGCATTTCAGACAGCCACACTATTGAACAATTTGTCCATTTTAATTATGAACGCCTTTCATAGCAACCTGAAATGCAGTTAGTTTAAATAATTGGAATTCGCTTTCCATCTTGAGATCCACGTACCATATGTGATATCATGAAGACCAAAAAACCCGAGGCTGATGCTTTTCTGGATTATTTCGACCCTGTTAATAGGAAATGTATCAGATTCTCAGAGTAGTTAGCTAAACCAATACCTGGACTAGCAAGACTCTCGGTGTCTGGTTAAAGGTAACTCGCATATAGTTTCTTAGTGATGCACCGTTGGTGGAACGATGCCATCCCAGATACGACAGAAAGCACAACTGTGTTGTTCGAAATAAAAACACCTCCCTGAAGATACGATGTAAAACCGTTTTTACCTATGTGTCACTTGAAGCGCCTGAGAGGTTCCCACTACCTAAGCGTAGGTAAACTGTAGTTTCGAATCAGTTGTCTAGTGGAAAGAATACCACGTGGCACGTCATCTTCGACGCTCAAAGAAATGGTTTAATGTGAAATGAGAATCACGTAGAAACATAGCGTATCGAAATTGGCTCCACGCTCTTTCGCGGTGAATACTAAATGATGTTCTTCAGTATACGAAGTTCGATACCATTACTAAGGTGTGCGATTAATAACAAAAACTCACATTGCCTACAGGGTTGATGAAAACTCTACGACTGCCCTTCTTGGGGCGAACAGCTCCCTCTTCAGGTTGATTCTCATGTATTCGGATTTTAACGTCCTACCAACGTTTAATTTTAAAGAGAGGCATGAACTAATTCGACCAGCTAGAATTTTATCGCGTATAGTCAACCACAGCTGCTTTTCGATCTTCCGTGTTGTTTTGATCCAAATGGCCACTCAATGAGAAAACACAAACTTTCCAGCTTTCAGTTCACACAGTTCGCCACGCACATGTTGACTAGTCAGTTTGAAAAGGCCGGTAAGTTGTTCCATCCGCGCAGTTGCGGTTCCCGCCTTCAAATAATTCTTTGCATCGATCTGTTTTTCACAACACTGGTATCCCGCTGGACACTTCCTAAAAAAACAAGGGAAACTTGTAACTTTCCTTCGAGTAGCAAACAGATGTCTTCGTCACAAAGGTCAAACATTGGCAAACGTCAAAAATAAAACCGTACACATTGAACCTAGCCTATCAATGTTTCGCTTTGATTGATGTTCGCTCGTGCAAACTAACGGCCGCATGATTATCTGAGAGAATAATCCCAAGACAAACTGGAGCGGTTTCACGTTGACCTTGAACTTCCATCACAACTTCCTGTCTAAGTACAACATGATATCAATCTGAACCCACCGACCTACGGGCTCGCTAGTAAGACTGAATAACAGAGGGTAAGGAAGGTGAACCACAAGCGAAGGAGTTTCCACTAGAGGGATGTTTATAGGCCATGGGTACTGGAATTAATGTCTCCGCTGCAGTGCTCTTGACGATCTCTATAATTATGACAAAAACGTCACGAGGTGGGGGCTCAAAACGGAGTCCTTAGGATTACAAACCTACCGAGCAAATGTGGACAAAACAGGGGAGACGTTTTGAAGCCATGGCTTTTCACGACTTCCCTTTGAATAGGAAAGTCCGAAAGCAGGCAAAATGAATATACTTTCTGGTTTTCAATCTTCATCAACCCACTTGCAAGGAAAGCTGCTAGTGTATGTCGGAGTTCAGATAACTCACTCACTAATGGCCCATCCTTAAGGGACTCGTGAGGAACGTAACAGAGCCATGAACGTCGCAGAAGCATTGGACCTGTGAACGAACATACGCAAGCAGATTCGGATTCCATGTTGTCAGTTGTGAGGCGCCTGTACGTGAACTGAGGTAAGATTGTGCTCATTTTCAGAAACGAAAATATACACTTACTGCAACCTCTCTTCTGTTTATCGCTAACAATTTAACAGTCCTCAGCACATATGAACAGATGAGATGTGATGCTATTCAGAAACAGAAACGGATGATACCAGTAACTAATCGTTCACTGCTAGTCTTCATTGCGACGCTGCCATACGCACGTTGTTCAGTAGTTCACAGCAGGCCTGTGCCGTCACTTTTTCCTCCTCTGGATTGCATCAGATTGATTCAACTTCACGCAAAATGTTCTGTCACTTCTACTCGTAAGTGACCAGCGGTCTAGTCACTGTTAACATGCAAATTCACACGGTCTACCTGGACTGTTACACTTTTATCAAGGTATTGTTCTCCAAACGTTACGTATCGTTATCTCCCGAAACTGGTACGAGGACGAACAAAGTGGAAGTCTGCTCCCTAATCTGCAGTAGATAACTCCAATTTTTAGCTGGAAAAATTCGCAAAGTCGCATTTTGAAAACCTAGTGTGCACAGATGACCTTTTTGACATCCGGCCCAGCGTTTCCGACTTAGATTTGACATAAAGTCGGTCAACAAAATGTCGGATTCGTTCAGCCGAAAATTCACTGTGAAATTGATTCAGAGCATGAGAAGAAAAAAACGACTTTGTTCAAGTGGATGGGACTATCTAAACGAATTGGTTTTAGAACACAATAGATGATGGTGATAGATTTGAGAAAGTGCCATAATGTAAGTACATTTGGAAACGGTTCACACACGGGATAATAAATAAGATTTGGTGGGTTAAAACGAAAATACAGCTGTTATCCAAATGAGTCTTTCAGCTTCTCTGTGAGATATATCACTGATTAGCTAAGATGAAGTCAAAGCCTTCATATGCCATTTAATGATGGCTTGATGGTTAGTGTAAGCAGACTGCGACTGATTTTGTTGCACCCAGGGAGCTTTTGTAAGTGATCCTTGGACGCGAGGCCATCAGTAAGTATCCCTGAACGATTCCTCTCGCTCGATTTGATGGTGCATATCAATCATATAGTCTTTCTAGCCCTGGCCAGGATTTTAGCTCTTGAGATAGACGACAAAACTCACGACTAAGTGCGTTTTAGGATACTCCCAAACAAGAGCTGAACTGTCTATTTGAGAGAAATAATTCGACCCCAAGCAGAAATCTCAGGTATGAGTACAAATATAACATCCCACATATTTCGTAGAACATAAATACACAATAAGTCCCTACCATTTTTCGTTCGACAAAAAGAGAAGCATGTGAATGATGCTGTGGGATTTGCGGTAATTATTTTCCAGGTTCAAACTGTATGCTTGATATTCGTCTGAAACAGATAACAATTACATGTTGTGATCACACCAAAACCTGGATAACCTAGGTCGAGCCACGTTCTGTTCTGTCAGTTAACTAGAAAGAGAACATGTAGTGAGTGGCTTTTTGTGTAAACCAAGGATGGTTTGTAAAAGAAGGCTGTTGTATGTGTTCTACCATTAGTTCGAGCAGCAAAGATTTTAACCTCTAGTCTTGCCCGAAAAGTTTCAAAATTCTGGTGCTACGTTTATACATCGGCCCGTGGTTGCCTGTGCATTTAGTTGGATGGAACTCTAGTCTGGCGGTGAGTCAGGTAACTGGTAATCTGTTCACCGAGCTAGTCAGTTAGATTGCCAAGGCTTTGTTCCCGGCCGACGAGACATCTTCTGTGCGCAAGTGAGTATGTCACTCCTCGTGGCCGAACGATTAAGTGTTCAAATCTACTAAACGGGAGGTTGCGGGTTCGAGACCCTGAATTTTCGTGAGATGTGCACTACAGATGAATCTCACCAAGTAACTGCAGGTGCGAATCTATGAAACCTTGTTAAAGACTGAATGAAACCCTGGATATTCCAAGTGGCGGAATAAAAGGCTTTGGTGAAACACTTGCATTTGCAGAGCACATTGCTAATAAATAAATCAAACTTTCGTATGCGATTTTCTTCGAAGAATTTTGAACATGGCGTGAAGAAAGCAAGTTACCTGGCTTTAAGTAGGTTAACACCGGTGTCACATATGCCAAAGACTAACAAACTGGTTTCGTTGCCAAGAGGAACCCACCACAACGACATATTCCGTTAACCGGTACGTTGACCAGGTGGCGTTCTTTTGATGCCACGAATTAACCGGAAACCTGAAGACTATCGTCCACTCTGTAACTACAGAAAAGGGTCACGACACAGAAAAGGTTGGAAATCACTACACGGGGTCAGGGTCAGTTGCCGATGTATTATCCAGTCAGTGTACGTTTATGAGTGCAAACAGTCGTAATTTGCAGAAGTTCTGTCACACATACAACAAGTTCGTCATTGTTCAGTACAACGAGTTCTGTCCTAAATGGATAATTTAAGTATCCAGGACGGTCAACAGTGAGCACTGTCTGTATTGGCTATTTTCAGTCATTCATTAGCGAAACAAATGAGTACATTCCGCAAATACTAACTCCTCTCTGGAAGTGTTCATTTCCCAAGCTAGCTTGTTTTCGGTTTGTCTCTTCTTTGAAGATGACTAGCTTTGATCGGCCTCACGTATCTATATTACTACATATCATCTTCATCCGCAAAATTTTTTAATTATTTTGGTAAGCACGTTTCATGAAAGTTTTCCCGGATACGTGACTTAATTAAACTAAAGATATCGTCATGGTTAAGATAGTTGAATCTGCTGTCAAGGTAACTGCTACTAGAACCTCCAGAGTAGAGCCAGTGGAAATGAATCAATTCAAGCCCCCTCCTTACACAGCTAATATCATCTGATGAACTCCACTACTGTGAATCCATGCACATTGGTTGGCAGCTTAATCAACCAGTGTTCAATGCCAGATGAGTCGTCGACAAAAGCAATGAGGTTTTCTCCACATGAAAGGTAAAAAATGAGTAATGAGCTATGCATGGTTCGACTTTCGAAAAGAGGTATACGCACAAGCTACCTTAGATGGAAAAGCGTATGTCACGCCTATTCTAATTCCGAATAACTCGGAAAAATCCCAAGAGTTCGCCTGCAAAGTGTTTGACAACTGCCACCCACCCATCTTTTGTTTCCATGTTTTTTATCACGTATAAAACTCCGATAGTGATAGGTACTTTTGCGGTATAGCTGATGGTGTACTTCCCACTAGGATATTTATTCCCCACCTATCAAGATTTATCCAGATCATCCTGGTGGCTTGGCTGGAAGGACACATTAAGCATAATCCCTCTGAGCCCTGCCAGGTGTCTTTTCATACTATTCTGATCAGCACCAGAAGGAAATTTGCAAAATGAAGCAACACCACCTGACCTCACTGCCTACCTAGTTGTTTAATATTTGGTTGTTATAATACAAGCATTTTGCCCAATTATGTCACACTTATGAGGTGTACTTGTTTCTTGGCGTTTTTAACTTTTCTGTCGTGTTAATTTATGATACTGTGTTCATTTGGTAAACCAAATGTAGTCAAATTTGAAAATGAGTTGTAAGTAATTTGGCCCCATATTCCAAACAGTAGAGGGAATGAACTAATGCATTCGTCTGGCGAATCTTTCTAGCCTTCATCTGTTCTTGACAACTCGGAGTGACGTCTTTTTTGGGAAAAATTCCATTTTGACGTCTGAAATGATGGCACTTGTTCGTAGGTGTACTTATGTAGGGGATGTTTTCGACGGCCTCACTGGCTCCAGCAAAATCAACGTTCACTCGATGGTGTTTTTGAGTCCGCCGTCCGAAATGGTCCAAATGCTAACAAAAAGAAATTAAATCTGTGCAATATTATTTAAAGATGCATAATTTTCGGATTACAACTTTTGTAACCCCACGATTGCCATTGAAATTCACGTTTTACTTTGGTTGATGCTTAACATATGTGCTCATAATCGTGACAGAGGGACTTGCAAAGTGAGGTAACTGAAGGTACCACCACAGAATGATGACAGAAATGAATGTAAAAGATATGAGCTGGGTGTCTTCTGAAACCTCATAAAATCTATGAGTAATTCAGAAATGATTGGCTATACTCAAGTTCGTAGTCGGGTTTTGCTGGATCCACTTCGAAAAGGGCATCGTTTATGATACCCCGGTGTGCTGTGACTGTCCTCTACTCATTTTCAGCATCAGTGGTTTCGGCTATTATTATCAACCCGTAGTATCACAGAACATCCGGCTATCGACAACTCTTCATTTCTTTTCAGTTGCCCATAGAATCAATGCAGTTGGCCTTCGTGTTACCAGTTCGCTTGATCCATCGGTGAGTAGGCTCATGCACCTGTTACACCACTTTACTTGTGTATGATTTGGCTGTGAAGTAGTTGACACTCTGAACTTGAAAACTGTGCTGCCCCGTTGCCGTCTGGTTGCATCCGCATGTCCGTCTTGCGACCGGACTTCTAACAGCTCAACTAAATTGACAAGCAAGACATATGGCAAAATGTGGAAGGTTGTTGAACTAGATCGTTTACGTTACATACGATTCTGATTGCCAGTGGGAGACGAGACTCAGACGGGCCAAATCTATTGGATGGTATAACTGGGAAGTGCATTTTCCGTTGGACTATGCACCATTTTGTCCGATTGGAAACAGAAATATAGCTATTGGCCAAGTGCAGCACGCTTGGTGAAGCCTGAACAATCAGTGATTAATTACAAGGATTATGGGAACTACCGAACCAGAATCATCCATCACTGCCGCGGGGCATTAGCCTCTTTCGATTTCGTTAGTTTCGCGATCATAACCTGATGATCGTCATTGACCTACATGACCAGTCGTTGGTTGAACCGAGTCGGTCACGTGTTAGTGCCCTAAGCAGTTATTTTTCACTGTCAACGCCGACCAAATGATTTCTCTTCGATCCAACTGACAAATTTTGTTGGCATTTGTGGGTTCGCGAGTGATATGACAATTTAATTGGTGGGTGAGGCCACGTAGATTTTTTGTTTACTTGGGCTATTTACTTCATATCTACACCATTTCTGTTGAGGATTCTTTTTCACTAATCACCACATACCACCAGATCGA
Source organism: Opisthorchis viverrini (assembly GCF_000715545.1). Taxonomy (NCBI): domain Eukaryota; kingdom Metazoa; phylum Platyhelminthes; class Trematoda; order Opisthorchiida; family Opisthorchiidae; genus Opisthorchis; species Opisthorchis viverrini. The sequence goes on from NW_008751666.1 coordinate 2,428,506, forward strand.
CTGACTAACAACCGCTCTGCACACGCTCGCTATTTCTATTTCTATTTCCATTTCTATTCTATTCAGATTAAGATAACTTGCGACAAGTCGGCGTGGCCGTGTCTATTGTCTGCCCCACCATTGTTGGTAGCCTGTTTAATTTTCTTACCGATTCTGCCGTGAATATCCTATCATCTTTTGTCTGCAGACATTTGTGCAGTCTTCGCATCTTAGTTTGGGAAGAAAGTCCCTGTTACTATATAATAGGAAAAGTTTCCTTCATTTCACTAATGTGAAGCCACTACTGTTAGCCGAGTTCATGACCCTTTGGACATCTCTGGTCTATATGGAATAACTGTAGTCCCAATTCATCCTCCATTGGGCTTCGTCACGCAAACAATTAACCATCTAAACAGATGCCCAACCGAACCTGCTAGAAATCCACGATCTCAAAGTCTGTTCTTTATTTAAGTTTAGACCGCTGCCGGATCGGCTTATTCTGTAAACTGGATCCATATTTGGTTAAACGGTGGCCAATATCGTCCTTGGACGGGCCGATAAATAGTCTAGAATCTCTTCAGTATTAGTCATACAAATCCATGCACTGACTATATTTTCGTGCAAAATTTTATTGTTAGGTAAAATGTTAAGTTGTGAGTGTACAATTTCAGATGCAAAGTGTTAACTGGTAAGTTAATTGCGACAGTTCACTTGTCACGTCCCATTGAATCTGCACAACGCCAAAACGTTTTTTGTGGGTACGGAGGTCCGGAGAATGTTTCTGTTCAATGGATTCTATAGAACTGTCTGCCAAATCCGGGGATAGTTGACGACCCATGGTGTCAAGCGCGAAGTGATCGGATTTAGGCATGCTTTTTTATCTTCCACTGTATTACGCGCCTTAGGGTGTATCCATTCTAGAAACGTGATGTGTATGAGGAGCCATCACTCGGTTTTTCTACAGAGAACCTTTTCGATGCATTTGCACACACGAGCGGACGCCGAAACATACAAACACATCACCTCGTTCTCTGGTGATTCCCGTGAATTTGCTGAAAAGGTTGTTTGAAGCTCCAGTATATGCACCCGATCTTCCATTAAGAATACTCTCTAAGAATCGTGTCGGCCCATGCAGTGGGCAAAATAATTAGTTTCATAAGAGCACTTGCGTTGCGGATTTTTGCATGCCCCTGAATCCGTGGTTGGGATGTACTTTTAGGGTACATTCATGCCCTAAATTACTATTACGGATCACTACCAACTCGAACTTTGTTCTTATTCGTTATATATTAATTCGTTAATATTTGCCAGTAAGTGCCTTCATCTGACTACTGTCTGAACTTCTGTGGACAGCCAGTTTCATTCAAAACAACAGTGACCTTACCCACATCTATGTAACCACTTTTTTCCACATGCTTTAGGACGTTTAATTCCACTAGCTCTGACAACCTTTGTGAATTAAAAACTATGGCCAGATGAAACGATAGTTTGTCCGCTTTCATTGAATGAAGCTTTTGAAACAAAAATTTAACATTCGCATTGTAATTATTATTCCTTCTTTTAATTACTGCAAAATTCAACCCCCCCCCCCGAGGACACGTGACGCTCTCCAATCTCAGTACATATGTATTAAAGATCGAAAGGCTAACGTCTTAGAAAATTCCTTTGCTCTTGGTATTGATTAATGCAGTCAAGTTTAGCAAAATGACTAATGTACCACCTTATCCGCCAATGGTTTACGTTTTTGGCTAGGGCATTTCTGAAAAATGTTTTATATTCAGGTCTTTCTGAGTTTGCTAGTAGACAAATTGTTTGCTGTGCAGACGAATAATAATATTATATCGGACAAATGTTGACTCAGTTTTTTGGGACCTGTCTACTTCCAAACAGGCAATTTACTTAACTTCTTAGAGGGACAGTATATATGAAGAACCAAAATGTGAGGAATTTTACTGTTTTTCACCTTCTCAAGTTGAAGAACCGGAACTGCGTTGTGTGAAATTTTCGAGACACGAGTTGATTTCACAAAGTACATCTGTTTGGAAATCTATCCCAAGGGTATGTTAAAGCCGTCACTGTAGGCTTGTAGGAACAACCACGATCAATGAAAACATTTTATGCAGATTTCTTCGTAAATACACCCACTTCCAACAAAACATCTCTCACACATGATGATGTCGTTATCCAAGAATCGTGTTTACCTTTGACTGTAAGGACGTGGATGGGTCAGAATCCATAAACTCCAAGTGGATAACCTATGAGAATTAACAATCGAATTTAGTATGTATGAAGCAGTATGACAGTATAGTTAGTTTACTTGAAACTTAACGGATTTTGTTTGTGGGAGATAATATCAGCACCAACCACGTCGAAAAGCTGGGCCAGGCTTTCGTCCAACGAGCCCTCATGTGGCGACTCAGATGGCTGCTCCTAACGATGGCTAATTCATTGTCATGTTTATAGGCGTGAAAAAATGTTACGGGGGTATTACGAGTCTGCACTGCCGGACCGGTCTCAGGCTTAAGATCAGCTAAGGAATACATGTCTGTTTATTACGCTAATGATAATTGGACACTTTGGTCCACCTGCCAATTGTGACCACCCTTATTGTGCACGCCCCCCCTCTGTTTTGTCAGGTGATGAACACACGATAGTGCAAGATGAAGCGTTTAAGAATAATTCGCGAAGCCCAATATTCAGGTGATATCGGACGCCATATAAGCATTGGAGAAACAACAAACAGCCACGGTTGTGGTGCGAATCAGTTGATGTTCTACCGGGTTATGCAGACTAGTCTGATGAAATATGCGTTGAGAAAGTGACCAGGTGACAGTCTGATGAGTCTGTCTGTGTGCCAGTGGCTAATCTTGTGCGAGTTGATAAAAATCGAGGACCGCGTCTGTGTTTATGTCCTACATTTGTATTGTGGTTGTTCCGCTTACTTTCTTCAGTGGAGGCCGGAGGCGCTAAAAGGAAGAGTAACGACAGACAATCCTGCGCCAGCAGAAACTGTCCAAAGATATGACGCCTTGGCAGTTTCATCCAACACAGAAAGCTCGATAGGAAGAACATAGTTTTCCTATAAAAGGAAATATAAGCGTGCGAAACTTGTGATATTAAATGTAAACGGGCACCGTAGCCTTCACGAGCAAAACACTGTAGAGACCGTGAAATTATCTCTTGCCCTAAGCGCTATTCTAGCAACCCAGTAACTAACAGATACTGATACTCACTGTACTGACAGCCTAATTTGCAAAGGCGCGATTCAGAAACGCGCCATTTGAAAGGATAAAGTGTCTGAAAATGGCTTGGTAAAAAATCAACACGCATAAATGTTAGCTAGCAAAGTATCACTCAACAGTTACCCATTTCCTGTTCACTACCCAACAGAATAGACACTTTATGTTATGAACGCTCGCCCAGTGAGACATTTTTTCCATGTATGCATAGTGACCTGAAGATTTTTGCGTAAAGTCTGAGTGATGTGCAAACGAATGCCCTCGGGTTTTCATTCGGCTATTGTTAAACCTTGCCCGTTTAGCTTTCAAAGAAGTCTCCGTTTCTGTCACCGCAAACACCGTCTGGAAGTCTCAAAGGATAGGAGTTTGTCCCTACCTTTAATGTGAATTCTAACCTTACTGTGGTCCTATGCAGCTGACGTTTTAGTACCATACTATTCAACAAATTTATTTTTCAACTTCTGCGTTTTGATTAATAGCGAAATTTTGTTTACCAATGTGAACAACTTCAAACAGGTGCCGCCCGAAATAATGACTTTTGAGACGGTAAAGCACTCGACTGCAGCGAAGCCGAGAAGCGGCATTGTTATCAAACCGGTTTTGATATCTGGAGCGAACACAGCTTCCTTTCTGTAAAAGCTTAAAAACTTGACTCCAGTAACCTCCCACGACTCATTGGTATCACTAGGGACAGTGTCCGCTGCACATAGAGTGGCCCCTCCAATGGAGAGCATTCAAGTGATCCGGCCAAAGTGATTCCTTCTAGAGAACAGGTTGCTACTGAAGGAAATTCTAATATTCTTGTGACAACCAACCAAACCGAAGGTCCGTAATGTATCTTCAAAGAAAAAAGTCATTTTTGCGTATGATTTGAAGTTTTGTACTGACTTAGGCCCGTCTGTTGTATGAGAAGTAAACATTGAATGCCGAAATATCTAATTATACGTGCGACAATAATCGTATTCGGGAAGTCAACCAAGGAATGGGCACATTCCACCCGGGAAAATTCATTTCATTAGACAAAATAAGTGGATTTTACTGGTGCACAAACTCTAGTTCTGACCTCTGTCTTGAACTGTGCGTTATTTCTCCTAATTCTGTTGATTGTGATTGATGCAGCTCAGCAGATCGACAATCATTCAAACAATAACAGGGAAATCATTGTCACTTCAAGCGGTGCGCTGTTTCCAGGACTGCAGTCTAAATGAGGTCCTTGTCTAACTGGACTTCAGTTGAAATGGTCGAAAGGCTCCGGTGCTATAAGGAATGTTCAGTTCTCTGAAAAATTTTGCAGGACCGGGATTGAGTGTCATCTTAATAATGGTGAAGCAGATTAGGAAGATTTGTGTTCAAGCAAACGGTCAATCTGGTGGCACTCAGGGGCACTCTGAAGCTTAGTTTCTGACTATCCAAGTTTGGATTTTGCAAACCACTTCCATCTGTTACAAAACCCATGTGGGTAGGCAACGGACGGTGCGTCGGCCTCTGGTTGCCTTGTGTCCACACAATGTATACTTCTAATTGCGGGAGAAAACACTATATTTTCCAGACACAATAAGCAATTCGATAAAGAAACTGAATTGCATAAAAGGAGCGCATATATATATATATATATATATATATATATATATA